>NW_020439170.1:625384-643757 GCF_000699045.2 Agrilus planipennis | reverse complement strand
TTTCTCGCAGCCCATTTCTGGTACACCTTGCCTTTAGCCCAGCAGTAATTTTCCAGCATCACAAAACCTTTTACATTGAAGCACTTAAGTAGATTACTTCCCTCTTTTCTAATTTTTTCCTCATATTTTATCGCCCTTTTCCTTGCCTTATTTGCCATCTTTTCTTTGCCTCTTTCTGATTTTAGTAGGTCCCGTAGGATCCATTTTATGTATTTGTTTTCTACTCCTTCGATTACTTTGTGCTCTGGCTGTCCCCACATTTCAGCTCTACACATACATCAGTATACTTTCTACCAATACTTCAAACAAATACATTTTCTGTTCCCAACTTTCCTTGAAATTCCTTTCAGATATGCTCCATACTTTCTGTAAGACTGTAGTTGCCTTTTTTTTTAAGTTTCTTATTTGTTCTTCATTTACATTGTTTTTCTATATGTAGTGGTCCAGGTGGTTTAACATTTTTATTTCTTCAATTTCATTTCCTTCCCTTGTAAATATTATCTTTTTTGTCCTTCCACCACCTTTTCTGCCTCTCATTATCTTCGATTTATCCGTATTCATCCCTAGATTTCTTTCTGTGATGTATCTTCCCATTCTTCTCATCATTTCTGTCATCCCCTCTTCATTGTTCGTCATTAATATTATATCATCCGCGTAAGATACTGTCCATATTTTCTTTTTTTCAGAGACTATTCCTCCCATTTGAATTTTCCTCATTGTATTTTCTAGATCCACAAAAGCTAGGTTTAAAAGAGCTGTACTAAAGGGACATCCTTTTCATACACCGGTAATCGTGCTAACTTTTTCAGAAATTTCTTCATTGTTTCTCACTTGAAATGACGGTGCTTCATATATTTTTTATATTCTTTTCCTTAACTTCATATTTAATCCTTTTTCTTCTATTATACTCCATATTTTCTTTCTGTTTATTCTGTCAAAGATTCTCTTTATACCAGTAAAGAATTGGAAGTTTTCTCCTTTTTCTTTCATTATTTCTTCCCCAATGGTACTCTTTACTATGTATATCGCATCCAGTGTCCCTCTCCCTTTTGTATAACCTATTTGTGTATTATCCACGAGATTCTTCTCTTCCATTTCTGTCTTATGTGATTAACGTCGACTATTCGAACTGTTATTTACCCCTATTTTGAAATTATGGCTTTTATTCTATAGGTATAAGTGCTTACTCCAAAACTGTATTTTTAGTTTAGGACACTTTTATCTAAACTTAGCTAATCTCTATGATCAAGGTCATAAAAAGGATCCTTGAATCAGTAATTCTAAACTCCATAAGCATTTATTTAATAATAATATTTTACTATATCCTTGGAAAATGTTACATTTTTCTCAACTGACTATTTTCCTTTTACATATGACAGTTAATATCAGTAGAGCGAAAAACTTTTCGTCACAAAACAACACATTCCTAACGTTCCTAACTTCCTATGTGGAAGTAAACAGTTGACCTGGAGAATTCAGCTGGGATTTTTCAGTTTCTGGTTTTAGTAACAAAACCTTGTCAACGAATTTTTAGAAAAAACAGTATTTAAAATTAGGCAAGTATTCAACGCTAGGAAACTTTTGAGGGGGAGGGGCGGAATTTGTGACGTATTATTTAGTAGGGGATGGACGGTGACAAAACTTTGTCTAAACTCTCATAGGAAGCATTCACTTACCTACCTATAGCTGTTTCACCTATTTTTTTTGTGATTGTTCAAAATTTAAGATTCATTTTATTTCTAGCAGTTATTTGATTTACTCTGTAACTTTTAATAAATTTTTAAGTAGAATATTTAGATAAAATCTGGATTGCTCCACAAATCATTCCAGTAGCGATTTAAATGGATAATCGATAATTTCATGTTAAGATCATCGCAAATAACGACTGATGTTCACTACAGAAATTAACGTTTTTGTCCTTGCGTGCGCTAGTAAACATTTTAGCCCTCAACCTAATTTGAAAACAAAATATTCGATTTTAAATATTAAACAAAAACTGTAAAAGAGATTAGCTTTTACCCGCAGATGTGCTAAATATGTGCCCAAGATGCTTTTAGCCGCAGTTTCGCTCGTATTGATGTGCTAAATATGTGCCCAAGATCATCAGCATTTTTTCTGGATAAACGGTACCCTATGATCCTTTTCTGTACCCCTGGTAATGTGTGTAGAAAATATAATGATCGATTGAATAGTTAAGACGTGAAATTGTAATAAATAAACAAACAAACTCACATTCGCATTTATAATATTAGTTAGGATTAATAAATGCAATATTAAAATTGTCGGCTAACAATATGTACTGGTATGCAAGGGAAGAAAAAGTAGCGAATATAAAGATAGGAGATGAAAAATTAGAAGAAGTGGCTGATTTTAGGTATCTAGGAACTCAGATAAGACAGGGCGAAAAGAGTAGTAGGGTTATAAAGCAGAGAAGAGAGCGGAGTCGAGTAGTCTTCAATAAAAGGAAGTAAATTATATGCTCGCGAACGATTAATTTGAAAATTCGAAAAAGATTGGTAAGCCGTATGTGTGGAGTGCGGCGCTGTACGGATGCGAAACTGGACGGTGGGCGAGGCGGAAAAGAAAAATTAGACGCGTTCGAAATGTGGCGTTACAGGCGAATGATCAGGATATCGTGGATAGAGAAGGTTAGAAAAGAAGAGGTATTAGAAAGAATAGGAGAACAGAGGACTCTATGGAAGACAATAAAAAATAGGCAAGATAGGTTGGTAGGACACCTTCTCAGGCATGAAGGTCTACTCAAAGACGTATTAGAGTCAGAAACAGGAGTTAGGAAAAGTGGAGGTAGACCTAGATTATATTATTGTTCACAAATAGGATGTGAGATGTTCTAGTTTTAGGGAGATGTGAAGATTAACTTAGGAAAGGAAATAGTGGAAGCGCGTGTCCAACCAATCTTAGAACTGGCATATGTCAACCAAAAAGGAAAGATAAAAAGTCAATAAAACTAACAGCTTTAGGTACTTGAATCCCCAAAGACTACTAATTTAGAATTTTGTTATTAATAGAATATTACAACTTTTGGAAACCATGCATGTAAATTAACTATTAATTGTGACATTGGACTAATTACATCTTTAAATTCCGTACCTCAAAAGGAAAAAGACACTCTTATAGGATCGCTTGATTGCTTGTCTGTATATTTTCCAAGACCCTTTTTCTCAGGAACGCGTGGAGATATCATATTGAAATTAATATCAAATACTCAGGTCTGCAATCAATTGGAATTGTAAAGAATCAGACTTCTGAGGCAGCTCAAAGAAAAAAAGATACGGCCGTTTATATCCTAAGCCTAAATCATGAAATTTGACACAAAACAATTTCTTATAGCACAAGTAAATGGAAAACCCTAAGTTCTCATCATAAGGTCGTCAATCCGAAGAGTGGTTGGACACATACCTCCACTCTTTCCTATCCTGAACTAAAATCTTCGCATTTCCCTAAAACTAGAACAATCCACATTCTTAACTATTACATTACGAACAATAATCTAATCTAGGTCTACCTCAACTCCTCTTAACTACCGTTCTACTTTACTACTTTACCCGATGTTTTTCGGTCAAATCCTAAAAACAGTGCCGAATCCGCCAAGTACTAACTCTAAATCTATAATTTTAACTCCGTTAGAATCCGTTTTTTACTGTTGTCAATGCAAAGATTATAACTATTGATTAGCATAAAATTTATTAAAATAATTTCGGCCGGACTTAACATTAACGTGTTGAATAGCCTTTCTCCTAACAATCCTCATTTCCTTGAGCACACCGTATACCTCAAGAATTGCAGTAGTATGCAATAGATAAAATGCAAACGGTTATTTGCATAAATTATACACAGTATTGTAGTTAGAAAGCGTCAAGTAGTAGAAACTTATTATAGCGTAGTTATTAACGCGGAAGCGACAATATAATGATAAGGGCTAATTTTAATTGCTACTTTCTGCGCATATCATAAACTATGCCAGCCCTTGGCTAAAGCTTTCGTGTTTTGCGAACAAGTACAGCACACGTCCTACCCGCTAAAAACACTTAAAAACTTCGGAAACGAGTTTTGAAGTTGAAGTCGTAGAAATCGCTATTTTGTCGACATTCGTGTCAAAGGGACGCTTTCGTTCGACGGTTGTCACGCGAAACGTTTTAATTTTCGCGTTTTCCTCAAAACTCGAAGCCATCTAACGAAGTCGAGTGTGAATCTGCGTAGGTACATACAGGATTTGTGCCAAAATACCAAACGTTCACGTGTTTACCGTGTTCTTCTTTTTTTGTTATCTTTTGTGAAAGCAAACTGGGAAAATTGGCGCAGGTTGAATACAAACAACAGGTTCATAAACCTATTTAAATGTAAGCAAACAGTTCTACGTATTAGAAAAGTAAAGCCATCGACGTAAAATAAAATTATTTTAAAAAAATATTTCGGTAAGAATTTTTGTTCTGAAAGTTACTTATATTTTTTAAGAAAACTACCCACCTATTTTAGTACGAAAACGAAAATAAAATGGAAATCATAAAGAAAATTATTGTAACGACTAATTATTGTTTTAAATAGGTCTCTTTTGCATAAATAACTTATTTAACACACAATTACACCTATTTTTTTAACGATTTGTTACTTATATCAGTTGTAAATTTATATCACAGTTTACATCTTTTGTTCGCGCACTGCCTATACCAGCGGTCTTAAACTATATCAATTGCGTCACGTCCCATATTGGTTCAAATAAAAATAAAAGTAGAAACATTCTTCTAAACTTCCCCTAAAGTGGTTACTTAGATTGATCATGAATTTTGTGTTAAAAACATAAATACTTACAATTTGTTTTCGTTTCATTAATATAGAGTCACAAGAATTCAAAAGTTCTTCGATTCAATTTATTTTAATTCCGAAATTACATATTCCTTATTTTTAGTTACTTGGAAATTTACAACGAAAAAGTAAGGGACTTACTAGAACCACAGGGTGATTTGAACAAAACCGAAAAGCGCTTACTCAAAGTCAGAGAACATCCTAAAAGGGGTCCCTACGTACAGGGTAAGTATAAACAAATTGTACCCAACTGAAGCTTAATATGCAATACAATAGACTAATTTATTTTAAATACAATTTAATATTTGCCCTTGCTTTAATGGAAATTAAGGTTTGACTCAACATGAAGCAAGTGATCCCGAAACCCTTTTAAAATGGTTGAACGTTGGAAATAGTAATCGGCGAGTTGCGGCCACATTGACAAATCCATTTTCTAGTAGAAGCCATTCTGTCTTTACATTAACTTATTTGGGGGGCATACAATTGCATTTAGTAGACTTAGCAGGAAGCGAACGAGCTGGAACACGTTGCCCAACCGCTTCAATTTTAAAAGAAGGAGCCAACATAAACAAGAGCTTAGTGGCTTTAGGAAACGTCATTTCAACCCTAGGTAAGTGTAAATATTTTATGAATTTTTGAAGTTTATTGTTGTATATTATCTATTATAAAACGAATGAAAGACGGAAAGAATTTCATCAACTTTACTTCTCAGTTAAGTCTGAATTCGTCCTAACAAACTTCTGTTTTACGCCTAATATTAGTTAATTTCAAAGTCTGTCTTTGTACTTTCCCTAATTTTTATACATCGAAAACACCTCTTCCTTCATTGGTGATATTGAGAAAAGTCATGCAAGGATTTTTTTCGGTCCAGGATTCGAACCCGCGTTCCTTAGAATGCTAGTCCAGCACGCTACCATTTACTCCATTTAGGCTAGGTATATGTATTTGTTTATTATAGTCAATTCTAAAATGATATATTCGATTGTATCAGATGAAATTTAATTCACTTGGTCGAAAAAAAACCGTAATGAATCAAATATTAAGGAAAAATGAGATTAATTCCTGAGTAGAACAGATGATTTTGTCATGTTTCGACTTAAAACAAACCAAATTGTTCGACTCGTATGAGAAAATGCAGAAATAATAATTACAAAATGCTACTGACGAGTCCGATAATAATGCATCTTGTTTTCCACCTTATTCGATTAAAAAAATCGTCAATATATTGGTTCTCATTGAACTTTAGACTCTATTTTAATTCCTATTAAACTCGAATTAGTTCGATCCACCACAAGGTGGATTTATCCACTTAAAGACCACTTCTTATAGAAATCTTGGTAGTCTCCTTGCTGCAAAAAATCTCTTTTTGTATATTAAATTTTCGTATCGTTTTCTTAGGTTAACTTATTATTGAAAGATTATGATTTGTATTTAATTTTTTACACTTAGCTGAATATTCGACAAAATATTCTAAATCACAGCATAGAAAGCGGTTTGTCCCATACCGTGACTCTATCCTGACATGGCTCCTAAAGGATACTCTGGGCGGGAACTCCCGGACGCTAATGATAGCGAGTAAGTGTTCGTCTACTTTGCCAAAATAAGAATGTAATCACATAGAGACAATAATCATTCATTTATGTAATGTTTACATACTATTACGAATTGATCTGTTTCAGCTGTTTCACCTTCAAGTGCATGTTACAGTGAGACAGTAAACACTTTACGATTTGGGCAACGAGCCAAGCAAATTGTTTCCCAGCCAGTCGTTAATGAAGACCCAAAAGAAAGGACAATAAGAGAATTAAAGGCCGAAATTATCAGGCTTAAAGAACTACTCACTCATTCTCAGGTAGGATAATTCGAAAAACAACAATCTTTAAAATCCTTAAAAACTTTTCACTATGGCGATAACGAAAAATTCAAAAAATCACTATCTTCACGCTTGTCGAGCATTAATGAAGAATTACTTTTGGTTTCAATACAAAATCGTATGCATGTACTGAATTATCCTTATAATTCCTTGCTCTCTCCTATTTCAGCTGAATACCTCTTTAGTTGAATGCAAGAATTCGCCTATCGAAAACGAATATACTGAAGTCAAAAATTCGCCCAATAATCATAACACTTGTACAGAAGATAATTATGAATCTTCGTCTATCCAAACTGATCTCATATTAGAAAATAAAATAACCGAGGAAAGCGAACCGAAAGGTTTACAAATACTAAGTAGATACAATTTAGCCAATAGTATAAGAAAGCCACATTCCAATACATTAGTATCATATTCAGACATAAACACTCTAAACTGCAATTCTACAACTTGCTTCAATCAGGAAAAACTTATACCACTGATCACAGTCAATAGCACGACAACAGAATTGAAGAGGTCTTCTAAAAGCCTAACAGCATCTTCCGAAAATCAGAAGAAAATGGAAAAGAGGAAGTCTAAATCGCTAGGTTCTCAGGAATCGCTATCTTCCAAAATGGACAAACCCAAAAAACCTCCACTTCAAAAACGTACCAGCACTTTATCGAGATTATCATCACGAAAATCCCAAGAAAGCATACCAAAGCTCAGTTCGGTAGACCCGCCCAATGACACCAAACAATCAGATTCAGCAAAAAGATCAGTAGCTCCTCGAAAAGACATAATAGCATCAGTTACTAATCGCCTTTACTCCAGCAGCAACAAAAAGAAAGAACCTGTGCCAGAAACTTCAAATTCCCCAATGTCACAACAGCCTCCACAGCCCCCCGAAGAAAATTCGAAAGACGAGTCAGTCATTAGCGCGAAAGTTAAACTTTTAGAATTGACTAGAAGAGCTTTGAAAGCTCACAGACGAAGACACGCCGAAATACAAACGGACTTGATAACAGTTACTCGAGTAAAAGACGTGTGCACGGACGTGGATGATCTTCAGCTTAAGTTAGCAGAAATAAAGGAAGTGGGTACTGAAATGGAGTCTGTCACATATTCAGACGTCGGGGTGTACTGTGGTCCATTGTTAGATAGTTTCGAGCAACTCAGCAACGAAGTTGGAACAAATACTTCTTTAATTTTAACAAGATCGTGTGGTACTCAATCCGTCGAAGACCAAGAGTTACAAAATAACGAAATGGCAGAACGTAAATCTCCAGTTACAACAGGTTCATTTTCGTTCACGAAATATTTACAAAATGCAGACTCTAATAGTAAAAATAGTTTAAGTAACAAAACATTCACGTCGTCTCTTAACATTAACGTGTCAAGGAAGGATTCGAACGGAAAGAGATCAGTGGATAGCGCGTCAGACGATAGCCTTGATGATTTGAACCAACTGCAGGTGTGTTTTTCCACGCCAGACCTTATCAGTAATCACAATTCCCTAGAAACGCACGCACATGCAAGCTCCGCTACCAAAAGCGAAAATGTCTCAAACAAACCTGTGGAACAACAAAATCACAATAAGAAATCGGAAGAAGCCCAATCGAGTTTCCCGTCGCTTCTGAACGAAAATTTTGCGATAAGCACGGAAACTTGCGTTGCAAACTGTACTGTTACCGCAGATATAAGAGACAAAGTCCAATCGGTCAACGTAACGACCCTATACACTCCAGAAATATGCATAACAAAGGCTTGTAACGAAAGAGTTAGTCCTCTCAAAAGGGATATTCCTCAACCTATCAATCCAAACGTTGTAGAAGTCGAAAATAATCTGTTGAGCGCCACATCACGTTCTCCGGAGATATTAAAATCGATAATGAAGTACGATCAAAAGGAAGAAGGTTCTCTGGATTCGGACGTCGAATCAAGTTTCGGAAACACAAGGGACTCCCTGGAATGGACGTCTAAAAAAGTTCGATTCTCTGGTAATTCGCTAGAAACCGAAAAGAAAATGGTCGACACCATGTCGAAATTCTTAGAAGAGGCGGCAAAATTGATGACCAACTTGACCCGTGTGGCCAGCACCATGGAGGCGAACTGCAGCAATTCTTACGACATCCAGGTGACCGTGGGCGATCCAAGCGAAACACCTACCGGCAGCACCTCGCGAATTAAAAGGAAAGTATCGTCCGAAAGAAGACCCAAAAGACGTCACAATAACATATCAACTCAAACTTCAAACAACACCGAAAACACCAGCGTTCAAACAACGAATGATACGGCACAATACCATAATCGATACGAATCGATTTTGAAAGAATCTTGCAATAAATTGGAGCACTGCATAAACGTTGCTTTGGAAAAGTCTTCAGGTGGACGTAGAACAACGTCGATTGAGAGAGAAGAATTTCTTCACAGGTTTCCGCAACCCTTCACTTGCTATCCCGGAGAATGGAACTTAAAGAATTTAAGAGGGGGACTAGGGATGGAGGGGGGAGGTAACCAAGTTAATGTCGAAGATTCAAGTTTAGAGAGTAACCCAACATTTTCTGATTATGGCAGCTTACCAAGACAAAAGCACGTCAAGAGACCGGTGCCAAGTAGCAGTCCGAGTGCGTATTTAAAACAATTAATGAGAATCAGGCGACAAATTGTCAAAAATTCTCGGGAAGATTTGTTGCAAGAAACGAAGGAAGACAGTTTTTGATGTATTACTTACTTCTTTTGTAATTGGGCTCCACGCATATAAAGGAATATTTAATTGAAGTAATAGGTAGTTAAAAATTAATTTTACAAAAGGTTTGAAATATTAAACATTTTTATAATGATGATATATGTATGAAATTGTTTTCATAAAAAATGCTAAGAAGTTTCGGGAGTTAATACAGCGTAAAAGAATAAGTGAGAAGGTGCAGTTGATAAAGAAAGAAATAGAACTTAAATTCATAAATTCAACTTACTAATTAGACTAGAGCGGTTGCTGATAGACCGTCTACGTTTATTCACATTGTAGGGTATATCGTAAACATAAAAAAGAGATGTCAGGTAGGAATTGCAGCGGACACTAATAAAGAAAAAGGAATAACATTACACCAATTAATGTGTAACAGAAAGAGATGAAGACAAGCAGAATTTGAGCATGTTGTCAGCATCGGACTTTAAAGAAAATTCAACACTCAGAAATTTAGGAGAGCAAAGACACTTATTGTTATAATTCTAACCAGGCAGTTATGAAACCGACCCTTTTGCGTACCTAAGCAACCACTGTACCGCTATTCACTTTGTATTTACTATTCATGAAGCATTTTCTATCTTAACAAGGGCATTACAGTTCCGTAGAAAGAACAAAACTACACTAGGGAAATTGAATAAAAATTTATTGACGTTTTTTGTCTTCATTATTTCTAAAAATTTTATGTAAGTAAATACGAAAAACTAATTATCAGTTTGCAAAAATTGTCAGGATTTTCTAGACTTTTAGACTATGAAAATTCTGGAGAAAGTTGTTTCCTATTGCTACTTTCTATCCAATTTTTTTGATATTGTGATAAGTGGAAAAAGTACTACATAGAATTTTCTCCATTTGAATATTCCTAAATATTGCCCACAACTTTGCATTTACTATTTATTTGTAGTTAGTAAATATTTTAGTTCTGTTAGACTTTTAGCAATTTAATTGATTCTCTAAAACGATCCCAATTAATTATTATTTGTGATTAAGTAAATAATTACATACAAGATGTTTGGGAAATGTTATATATATTATTGTATTGTATTTATAAATTTTCAAAAAGTTAAAAAGAGTATCCGATTGTGTACCTTTTTAGATATTAATTAAAAGAAGTTGTTAATAAAAAAAAAATACAACGTGTAATTATACAACACGCTACTGAAGTGAAACTTCTTCAAATACACAAGCATACCGGGATAGGGGTTAAGGCATTGGTTTAATGGTATTATTTGTACACTATGAATTTAAATTTTACACTATACATGCCGGAGCGATCCCCACTACGAACTCGACTACGTGGTCGAGTAAAGGGTGGACATCCGTTGCATGATTTCGTTACATTCGCATGAAACGAATTTACCCTACCGTGCGTAAAGAAGTTTCACTTCAAAAAAATCGTAACGTAAATATAGATTAGTTTATATTTATCAAATTGTATGGAAAACGGCTGATTTAAAAATCTATAGTAACATTATTGAGAAATTGTGTGTACACCATTTACTCAACGACATACTGCACGTATTCTTTCGTTCAAGCTACCTCTATCTTTATAATATTTTTGGTCTAGCTTGCTGTTTGAATTTGTTTCTACAAACTACGCCGATGGCGTAAACGCAATCTCAATAATTTTACGGTGGTAAAATTTAATTTAAGAAACCAGAAACCAGCAAACTAGGAAAAATATATATAAGTTTAATTTATGTTAGATTCCTGACCGTTACTATTAAATTATGTAGTTTTTTTCCAGGATGGCCGTCAAATAATTACACAACTATATGTTTTTCGTAACGTTTCGGTTTATTCAACCATCTTCAGACTTCTGAAGTGTTACTGCTTGTACACAGATATTAACTTAGTTCAACATGAAAGAATGTTAAAAATAAGTTAATATCTGTGTATATGCAGTAACACTTTAAAAGTCTGAAGATGGTTGAATAATCCGAAACGTTACGCAAAACATATAGTTATGTAATTATTTGACCGCCACCCTGGAAAAAACTACATAATATAAGTTTAATGTGTACATATAAAATAAATATTTTAATAGTACGAATAATGCACACATTTCCATTCAAAATATGTATGTATGTACATACGTATGTGCACATTTTTATAACAAATGATCATTTTTTACAACTACCATTCACATACGTTTTTGTAGACAGTATTAATCAATCCACCCGAAATGTAGTAAAGTTGAGTGAAATAAAAAAGAATTACAACCTTTTTACTTTATTTTTTATTATCTTTAAAAACAGAATGAAATATTCAAATCAATTAAATGTAAATATTCATATGTTCATATATATATTTAGAGGAAAATTATAGATCCTTGACAAATAAGGAGAATGGACACATGAAGGTATGAACCTCCAACAATTGGGCCCCCTGAAATTTGGTTAAAAATAAATAAACTTCTTAAAATGTTATAAAAGTATTAATCAATTATATTCTAACTTGGTGGCAAAAAAACACGAAGACGAAGTTTCGAAGACTTTTATATTATAATTCACAACAATATACATTGTTACGTAAGTATATAGGCCACTCTAGTGGAGCTTTTCAAACTCGCATTAATAAACATCATAAATTTTTACTAACAGAACACTAAATTAATAACAAAAATAATTTTAACTGTAGTTTAAAAAAAATGCAGTTTGTAAGTTTAGATGTACGAGGGAGGTAATTTCCAAAATTCTTTCTCCACTGTTTAGATTGGACTTTAAAGTGAAACAATATTGTTGTGAATTACAATAAACAAATTATTTCAAATTTCATGTAGGTAGGTATACTTTTTTCATCAAATTATAGGCTACTATCAACAGTTTTAAAAGTTTTTACTATTAAAACTTTAATATATTTTACTTACTGTTCCAACTTCTCATTTCTACAAAAAAACTTGCTTTAGGTATATAAATTTTAACACGTAAATCGAAATATTTAGTGGAATTACCTAGAGGATAGTACAAAAGTGTTTTTCTTTTTGAGTAACTGGTACCAGGGATTCTTAATTCACAACTAATAACTGACCCAGCATCCAATGTTTCTATAAATGTAGATGCAGTTAATGTCATTGTATAGCGTCCGTTTTGCTCTTTAGAAGTACCCCACTGAATAGGTTGAAGGATTCTAAAATGTCTTATTGTCGTTATACATTCGAAGACTATTAAATAATTAACGGAATATAACGAATAACAAGTAAAAAAACATCGTACAAGGAGAACTCCACTATAATGAATTAGGGTTTTGTCAAAAAAATGAAAAATACTTCATGGAACATCATGCTTTGGTACCACTTTTAATTCGTTGGGATATTATTCAAGTAATATACGAAAAGATGGTAGATGGTAAGTATAGGTAGATATATACTTACAAAAACGAAGCATAAGTGCAAGAACTAAATTAGGAAGAGAGGGTATCGTTTTAAGTCATTATTTAAACGAAAATTAAAAGCCAAAGACCTTTATAAACGAAAATAGAACAATATTGGATTTAAGGTGAAAATATGATCTAAACAAATCAAAGATAAGTGCATATGTTTATAAATGAATAACTTTTTGGGGTTTCATCCTAAAAAAAATCGCTACTAGGAACTTAAAATTAATAAGGATAGTAGTAGCAATACATTTATATTGCAAAATTGTATGTGTTACCTATCCAGTCTTTTCTCCTTTTTGTTAGTGTATATTATCATTGATGGTTCAGGGTAAATGTCAGCGACAACACAAGTAAAATTTACTGTTTTTGCATCTTCGTAACTATGATTTAAGAAAAATAATTTTTCTGGTTCTAAAAATTATAATAATATTGTATTTACCAACATGTTCATATTAGTTATCTGCATAATTATGGCTGCATATAGCCATAAACATACATATCTTATTTTCGGTTAAGAAGATGATAATTATTTAATTGCAAAATTGGCCACAATTTAATGTAAAGTAACAACAAAATCGTGGTCAGAAATATGGTGATATCATACTTAATAGAAAACTTATAATCGATATGATTACAGTGTAAACTCTATATAACGACACTTAAGGGACTGGACATTTTTCGGCGTTATAAAGNGAATAATTTTTTACACAAATTTAAATTACTTTGGGAGATCAATCCAATTATACCATACCTACTTAATTCACTAAAATTCTGGAGATTTGGTAATATAATAGTTGAAAATTATTTACCTGTAGGAATGTTCATAAAAAAGCACCCAATGGATATGTAAAATCTAACTAACGAAATACCTGTGCTTTCATTGATAACAACTAAGAAGGCACCTACCACATACGTATTTTAATTTTGTATTGTTAATTTAAAATGTGTAGCTAGTACCTAATAATATGTTTCAATTACTCACCATTGCTGTGAGCACTTGGAATGAAGAAATATTCATTTTGCAAGCGAACGTTATTACTTATTAAACATTTCTATAAAACAAGACAAGCACATAATCACAATCTAATTAAACTCCCGAATCCGGAATAATTTTTAGTTTAATTCCATCAATTAGGTACCCATAAATACAAAATATTTCGCAGCGATGAAACAAACAACTGACAGATTTTTACAATAACACGAACGTTGTCGAATAAAAACTGTAAACATCTGAAAGTATTTCTTATCGCAACTCGTCCTTTTCGTCCTATAATCGCAAAAAAAAACGACAAACATATGTTTCCCCCGCTCTTAATACATTCTTTCCGTAGAGAAACAACGAAAACAAGTTCAAGTACACAGTTAACAGCAAAAACATGGAATAAAGTTATTAAAAATTCTAAAAAGTCTCCTTAAAAGAACTATGCAACTATAATTATAAATTATAGTATTTATGTATTGGCTGATGGTCAGACTTGTAAAAAAATCCCTCTATAAAATAAATTACACATTCAAAAAAAATATATTTTTGTAAAGAATAATTTATTAATTGAATAATTTTAAAAAATAAGTATCCTAAATCAGGCGTATACTTGCAAAAAATACTTGCTTAAAAGCAAAATTCAAACAGAAAATACTTACTTTGTGATATTTTCTATCAGAAAATATACTAGCATTATTATAATTATTATGCCAACTTTCTTAACAATTTATACATAATCTGAGTTAAACTGTTTATAAATCGTTAACAGAATTAAAAAATTATCATGAGTATTTGAAAAAGTATTTGCAAAATCAAATGAAATAATTAAAAATTCGTATTTCAATACAAATAAATTTCGTTGAATAGTATTTTAAATGCAATTACAAATACTCTAATAATATTTGAGTACAGTAATTTAAATACATTCTCTCAAATGCTTTACAAGTATACTGATGATGTTATCAAAAAATTTTTAGAATAAACCAAATTTTTTTATAGAAAAACTTCACTTCATTCAATAAATTACTTTTACCTTTAGAGATTTTTTAAATTTATTCTATATTTTCGCCGCTCATTGTATGTATTACCTACCTATTTAATAAACTAGTTCGTCCCGTTCAAAATACACACGCCTAAATTAAATTTAAACTAACAGCGAAATTCAATAGTAAGAAGGAACTAAAGTTTTTGGTTCTGTTATAATAATAATAAAACTCCCACAAGTACCTACATACCAAAAACAATTAATTTTCTTGTGGCAAAATCTTCATCTATAGATGTTGAAACATAACATTTATATTCGCCAGCCAAATCTACCGTTGGATTTTCAATTTTTAATGCTCTGTATCGGGATAATACATCAACACTTGCTTCAAAATTTAAATCCAGCCTATCTTTCAACAGTCCCAAAGCTTGAGGTTTGTTCGGTGGGACCCAATGGTAAATTTTCTGTTCATTTAGATACCATTGCAACACCAAATCTGTACCATCTGGTCTCAATGAATAATTACAATCAATAATTATTGGTTGATGACTGTTGTTCTGAACTGCTTGAGGAACTAGAATGTAATTGATTTGAACTGAATTGACGATTATGAATCCTAAAAAAAAACACATTTATTGTTATTAAGACTTATTGTTATTAATATTTAAATATTTCTTTAAAAAGAATTTACTTTGAATAAAATAATAAGGGTTGTTTTGGTATCCTGAACAATGTTCGCAGGTACGAGAAAGGACAGGGAGAAGGAGGCAGAAAGAGCTTCCTCTCACGAAGGATAAAATTTAAAAAATCTTAAGATTATTTCATTAACTTTTATAGTTTTCAATACTAAATTCCCTGTGGAGAGACGTTGGATATGAAAGGGGAGTACAGGGTGAAGATAAGAAAAAAACGTGTACATTCTTTGATTGCTTCGTTTTATCATCATCATAGGGTCGTCAGTCTTAAGACTGGTTGAATACGCACCTCCACATTCTCGTTTCCCTAAACTAGAACATTCCACATCCTTAAATATTTGTGAACAGTGATCTAATCTAGATCTACCTCTACTCCTCTTAACTCCTGTTTCTGCTTCTAATATGTCTCCGACTAGACCTTCATGCCTGAGAAGGAGTCCTACCAACCTATCTCACTTATTTCATGTTAACTGCCATAGCACCCTCTGTTTCCTTACTCCTCCTAATACCTCCCCATTTCTAGACTTCTCTACCCACGGTACCCTCATAATTCGCCTTTAACATCACATTTCTAAGATTTCGCTGTGCTATCTTTTGTTTTATATCTCTACTGCTCCTTCCATACTGAATTATCTGACCTCCTAGATACCGAAAATCAGTCACTTCTTCTAATTTTTCGTCTCATATCATTATATTCACTCTTTCCCTACTTTTCCTTCCCTTATACATACCAACATTTTCGTTTTATTTTATTTTTATTTTCGTATTTTATCTATTTAAAACAAGCTGAAAAATGAGAAAAGGGGACTTTTCTTACCCCTTTCTACTCTCCATATGATACATATCATGTATTAAAAACAACGAAATTGTATGGAATAATATTTAGAATTGATTTCTTATTATTTCGAAAGAAAGCTTTTCCTAACATTCCTCCCTCTCCTTCCTCCCACCCGTCCCAGTAGCAATCCCAATAATAATTTTTCTTATTTAAAAATTCATGTGCACTTTGTGAAATAATTAGACGATTTTCAGAGTCTCTTTTGCTCATGAAGTTTACCCCTTTTGTACCTCTACTTGTTACTATGGGTAACTATAATTTACTCCCCATATTTAGGTCAATGCTTAATGAAGTATTTCAACACTTTTCACTTTACTGCACATCAAACGCTCCTGCTATCTTCAATTAAACAAAAATAGCATCGAACAAGTCCAGTGAATAATGGTTACAGTTTTAAAAACACAATTTTCTATATTATAAAATTATAAACTATAGGAAAAGTTTATATAGGAAATTAATTTTTAATTCTTAATTTTTAAAGAGCAACTATAGTACAACATAAACATATTTAAATAATCTTAAATTTTTACATAAACATGCTAGTTTAAAAATTGGAAACCAATTTTTTAAATGTTTCACTGAAAAAATGCTTTTGCTATTAATTGTTTTATTAGACAGGTACATTAATATTTTCTCTTCGCAAATAAATTTATTTAGTTAATTGAATTTTTTTTTTTGCAACAAACAAAGCATTTATTTTAGTTAAAACTTTTAAGAAGTCACTTACCAGAAAGTAAAACAATTATACTACCCATTTTAGGAAATATTTAACGTTAAGTTTACTGAAGATTAAATGTGCTCAGATGTAATTAATTAAAACAATAAAGTCCGCACGCGCTAAGACGCGCTGTTAAGCGCATGAGTGAAAATAATTTAAATTTAAATAGATGGGTACTAGTAAAAAATACTTCTCATTAAATTATGTGTGTTACAATTATTGCGATAGTTGTTTTTAAATATTATTGAGTAAACGTACAAAAAATGAAAAATGTTTGAATAATTTTTATTGAGATAATTACTAGTCTTTGTACGTACACGTAAAAACATTAATTAAAAAAACAAAACAGAAATTATAATTCTTACGAGGTGTTGTAGAGTTCGTACATACGCCTGAAATGAAAATTGAATTTCGAGATATATTAATAAATCAATAAACTTTTAACTCAAAATTGAAGAATTTTAATTTTATAAAAAAAGAATGCATTAAAAAATTATGTTTTGGGATTCCCCATACAGAACTTCTTTGAATCTGTCTTTACCCAGTCATGCCAATTTAGTGATAAAAAAGGTGTATTATAACAGTAATTTAGAAGCATTGTAACTATTACAAGTACGAGAAATTGCAATGTTTTTGGTTCAAAAGGAGAGGTAAAGAGAATCCTTACAAAAGAATTAATTTAACACATTTTCTTTCAGTCTTTTTCAAATAAAATTATCATACTCTAACAAATAAATTTTGAAAAATATGCAAGTTATAACACGTAATTTTGACTATCACAATTTGTAAAGTTTTACGTTCAAAATGAAAGGTAGAGTATACCCTAACAAATAATCTGACTTCACACATTTTGTCACCGTCCTCTTTAAACAAAATTATCAAGATCTGAAAAATTAATTTTGAAAAATTTACAAGTTGTAACACCTGTAATGTACAAAAGTAGCCTTGTGTCGCCATCTAATGGATATTTCTTGTCTCTAAATCATCTAATTTTCACTATCTGTTTTAAGTTCAAAAAGGAGAGTAAGCAACATCCTTACAGAAAATTTGACTACACATTTTAACCCGTCTTCTACAAAAGAAATTTCAAAATCTGGCAAACGAATTTTGAATAGTATGCAAGTTATATCTATTTTGTTTTAGAAAATGCAAAGTTTTAGGTTCAAAAACAAAGGTAAAGTACACCCTTGCAAAAAATATGACTACAGATACTTTATCCCCGTCTTCTCCAAAGAATATTATCAAACTCTGGTAAATAAATTTTGAAAAATAAGCAAGCTGTAACACCTATAATTTTTACTGTGAGAAATTGCAATGGTTCAAAAAGAAGGATAAAGACAACCCTTATAAATAAT
>NW_020439170.1:609943-620499 GCF_000699045.2 Agrilus planipennis | reverse complement strand
TATATATTGCAATGCTTTACGTTTAAAATGAAGGGTAGAGAGAACCCTCACACAAAATTTAACTTATATATAACATATTTTGTCCTCATCACCTTCAAACAAAATTATTAAACTCTGGAAAATAACATTTAAACAATATTTAAGTTATAACACCTGTAATTTTAACTATCAGAAATATTTTAGGTTCAAAAGCAAGGTAGAAAACACCCTTGCAAATAATATTAGATTTTGTTTTCGTCCTCTTCGAACAAAATTCTCAAAATCTGAGAAATGAATTTTGAAAAATATACAAGTTGTAATACATGCAGTGCCATCTAGTGAATGGTTGCTGTCTCTAAAGCATCTAATATTCAGTGTCTGTTTTAGATTCAAAAGGGTGTGAGCAACATCCTTACAGAAAATTTGACTACACATTTTAACCCGTCTTCTACAAAAGAAATTTCAAAATCTGGCAAACGAATTTTGAATAGTATGCAAGTTATATCTATTTTGTTTTAGAAAATGCAAAGTTTTAGGTTCAAAAACAAAGGTAAAGTACACCCTTGCAAAAAATATGACTACAGATACTTTATCCCCGTCTTCTCCAAAGAATATTATCAAACTCTGGTAAATAAATTTTGAAAAATAAGCAAGCTGTAACACCTATAATTTTTACTGTGAGAAATTGCAATGGTTCAAAAAGAAGGATAAAGACAACCAATAATTACAATCAATAATTATTGGTTGATGACTGTTGTTCTGAACTGCTTGAGGAACTAGAATGTAATTGATTTGAACTGAATTGACGATTATGAATCCTAAAAAAAAACACATTTATTGTTATTAAGACTTATTGTTATTAATATTTAAATATTTCTTTAAAAAGAATTTACTTTGAATAAAATAATAAGGGTTGTTTTGGTATCCTGAACAATGTTCGCAGGTACGAGAAAGGACAGGGAGAAGGAGGCNATGGTTATGTTTCTTATTTAAAACAATATCATAATTATAATATTAATGTGTAGATACTATATATATCTTAAAGGATTTTAAAATAACGTTAAAAATGGATCTCATGAAAAACCTTTTAGATCCAAATCAGTCACTACAAAGTATGAGAATTAAAGTGAAAAGTGCACCTGTGAAAATTATACAAAAGTGTGTATCAGATGAAGAGGATGAACTAGAAGATTACAATAAGAAATTAGAAGAATCCAGAACTACAGATTATGCTAAAGAGTATCAGATGAAAGAAGAACTGTTATATATGGAAAGCTACAAATCATACCCTGTATTTATTTGCATGCCACATCTCACATTATATGAAATTAATACAAAAATGTTTTAGGAAAATGATGGGGATATGTCTCAAGTCGATCATGCTGATGATATGTTATCAAATGATGATAGAGAAGAAGTTACAAGACTAAAGGAAGAGCAGTTGGTTGAAATTTATACAAAATATTCTTTTAATAACTACAAAACAGAAGAACTTAGTATAGATCCATTTCGATCAAAAGTAATGTTTTTGAGAGTGTGAAAAATAAATTTAACTACATGTACACATCTATTTTCAGATTCTATCTTTTATTTATGCAAATCAAGTTTTAATAATTCAGGGTCACACTGGATGTGGTAAGTCAACCCAAGTTCCTCAATTTATTCTAGACGACTGCAAAGCCAATAATAAATACTGTAAAATTGTGGTCACACAACCTCGACGAATTGCTGCAGTTAGTGTGGCTAAAAGAGTATGTGAAGAAAGGGGATGGGCTTTAGGAACAGTTTGTGGATACCAAGTAAATAATTCTTTTATTTCACATTAAATTAGAAATAAAATTATAATATATTTACAGGTTGGTTTAGAAAAATGTGTATCAAGTGAAACACTGCTGATGTATGTCACCACAGGAATTTTACTTCAAAAGTTAGTCAAGCAGAAAAATCTTCACGAATTCACTCACATAATAGTTGATGAGGTACATGAAAGAAACCAAGATATGGATTTTTTGTTGCTTATAATTAGAAAATTTCTTTATACCAGCACTACAAATGTGAAAGTAAGTTGCTTGAGAGAAAATTTACAACAGAAGTAATGGTAATTTTGTTTAATAGGTCATCTTAATGTCTGCAACAATTGATACAGATGCATTTGCATATTATTTCCGAACACCTAGTAGAAATGCTGTGATTGAAGCACCAGTTTTCAATATTCCTAAACAGACAGCGAAATATAATAATACTATCTATTATGCAGATCAATTAAAACCATTAGGAGAGGTATACTTATGATACCCATATATCATGTTGCCTAAAATATTTTTCTACAGATACCTGCTTTTAACTTTAGTGAACCTAAAATAGATCCTTCATTGTATACAATGAGTGCTTATTTAGTAAGGGCTCTTGATCGGTTAGATCCTGTATCTGATGATACTAAAATGCCAATTATAGGAAACGTTTTGGTCTTTTTACCTGGTATATTAGAAATCGAGGAAATGCATAAAGAATTAGAGTTGAAGAAAAACTGGTAATATAAATATATAGAATTACTTTTTTTATTACAGAAGGTGAATCACATAAACAGAAATAGTTTGTTAATTACTAGATTGAAGACTTTTAAAAATAATTCTATACAAAGACAAACTGAAATTTCAATTTAACTCCTAAGTTTACCACAAATTTTGCTCATTTTAATACGATTAGTACACTGAAAAATTATAAGTATAATAGTAATAACTGCACAATGGAAATGTCCTAAAAATTCTGTTTAGTGCATTAAAATTAAATTTGCATAGTACACTATTTAAATATATAAAACAAATAAATATCTTATTACAAATTTGAATTAGTATTAGTACTCGTTTGCAACTGTTTGAATTAAATATTTTAAATGATTCAAATAAATCAATAAATTTAGTCATTTATGATATGCCTCTTTTTTTAGCGAAACTTTATATTGTATTATTAACGACTTTGTTCTTTTTAAGGACTTTTAAAACTGATGAAGAGCAAGTATCTAAGCCTCCAACCATTAAATGGAGTATCTTACCTCTTCATTCTTCCGTAACAATGGAAGAACAAAGGAAAATATTTTTACCACCTCAACCTGGATTCAGAAATATCATACTATCTACCAATATAGCTGAAAGTTCTCTTACTGTTCCGGGGATTATATATGGTAAATTCACTATAAAATTAAATTTTTATGATGCTACATTTTTCTTATCACACTTTTGTATTTGATATCAAAGGCAAGGGATATGAAAATACGATTTTTGTTTATGAATCTCGTGTTTCATTACTTTTCATTTTAAACGATGTGTTTACTATTTCAGTAATCGATTTTTGTTTGACTAAAACTATGGTGATTGATCCTCATACACAGTATCAAAGCTTACAGCTGCAATGGGCCTCCCAGGACAATTGTGAGCAGAGGGCGGGTCGTGTAGGTCGCGTGGGACACGGAAGAGTCTATCGAATGGTGTCCATTGCATTTTATTCGGTAAAATATCGCACAGTTTAAATTATATTGAGTTATTTTTTGGAAATATTTTTTTAGCAACTTTCCAAAAGTGCTGTCCCTGAAATACTGAGAGCACCATTAGATAGGATAGTTTTAGCAACAAAACTGTTAAACCTTAAAGAACCGCCAAAGGCGATTTTGGCGTTAGCGATGAACCCCCCCGATTTAGGAAATATAGAGTCGACTATTTGGAATTTAAAAGAGGTATAAAAACACTGTCGATTTTGTTATTTTTCTAAATAAAAAAATTACAGGCTGGTGGACTATTAATGACGTGTAATGGACAAAAAATGGCATCAGATGGAGATGTAACATTTTTAGGTCATGTGATGGCAAATTTGCCCCTTGATATACATTTATCCAAATTCATCGTTTTAGGCCACATGTTCAGTTGTATGGACGATTGTATTGTAATGGGTAATTATTTTTTACAATATTCCAGATGTTTAAGAATTATAGAACGTAAATGTGCAGAATATTTGCGAAATAAGAGCTATATTAAAATTCAGTAGACACTCAATAGTGTGAACACAGCATGACGGAAATACCTCATAATGATTATATCAGCCCCCCCACCGTATACCACGAACCTTTTAGAAATGAATGTCCATTTTCGGCATTGATATTGCGTTATTGTTGTAAATCTCTAATACCCCAATGCACTTGATACTTCCCTATACTTGTATCAGTTGGAAAAGTGTTATATTCTTGAATTCACTTTCTATATGTTTATAGTTCTTTGTTAGTAGTTGTATTGTCATCGTCCTGCAATTCTTTAATCCATGAGCTTAGTTTCATTACATAGAGTTATACAAGCTTTAAATGTAGTAAGCCAATGGGCAGAAGTGAGTAGTGTTAACATTACTGACCTGAAGGTTACGAAAAAGCTAATAAGAGAAAAAACAATATACAAAATATAAAAAATCCTCAAAAATAAGCAAAAATATCTAATTTCATTACTGTTTTGTGTATTTGTTGCTGCCTTTAAATGAGTGTGTATTAATATTATATATTTGTGTGTATGTTTATTTTGTTTATTATCTATTAATGTAAGGGAATCTATAATGTGAAGAACTACTGTTTTTCCTAGTTCACATTATCGAGTGTATGCCTACTGTATCGCTCAATGTCATAATTAATATAGAATTAGAGAATTACTTAATATTTATAGCATGTGGCATGTCATTAAATCGAATATTTTCAACACCATTTATGGAATATTTAAAATCTTATACGAACCGTTTACAATGGGCTGACGGTTCTAGCAGCGATTTAATTGCATATTTAAATTTATACAGAGTAAGTAAATTTTAATATAAATCCAGAAAGGTATGCTTATTATTATTTTTTAATTTTTAAGGTATGGCAAAAAATGAAACGCACTACGCTACGAAAGAGACAAGATGAAACTCGATGGGCTCTGAGTAACTACTTGAGTATTAGAGCATTGAAGGAATGGGAATACTTGGTTGAAGAGGTAAAAGAACGGACTAAAACAATGGGAATGAGAGACACATTTGGTCCTGCACGAGTGCGTTTATCCCCCATTGAATTGCCTATTGTCCTGAAGGTAAAGTGGAATAATGACAAAGTATAATACTAATAAATTCGTTACTTATCAATAAATAGTTTAAAATTAAATTACACTTACTGAAAGTATTATTTTTATTTTATTATCTACTAATAAAATAATAAGAGATAAATTCATTACAGGTTCTAATCTGTGGAGCTTTTTACCCAAACTACTTTAGAAGATCAGCTGACGCTGGTCAAGTGGATGAAAGAGAAGCAGTTAAACTTTTGAATGGGCAAGACCCTTGTAATACTGTCTATTTTAATAGTTTTGATCCTTATCAACCTGGACCCCTTTATGCACAGCGTATCAAAGAAATTTTCACTAAAAATTTAATCACTCGTTCAACTTCAAATATTAAAGTAACCTTTGACAGCAGCAGGCAAGTACACAGTGACTCTTTACAAATAAAAAAAAGTCCAAAGTAAAAAATTAGTTTTTGAAATACAAATACAGTTTAAATTTTTTAAGTATTCATTAATTTTATAGTTTCTTTTTTTACTTTATAAACTGTATCTCTAGAAAGAAAGCACAAAAAAAGAGCCAAGTCAGCATGTTTTAGTCCCATTTATCTAAAGATTTTATTCAAACTTTCATTTATAAGCAAACATTCCCTAAATAAGCAGAAAGTTGATTCTGCTTCACAGTATAATTAATATCTATTTTTATCCTTTTTTGCTTTTTTTACAGTAAGGTATATGTATCGTTCATAAATAGCAAGGAACCAATGTATACTGTTGTGGAAAACCAAGAATTTGTTTCAAAGATGCCAGGAAAAATCGAAGTCGAAGTATATCGTGCGGTTCGAATGAGACAGTTAAATATTAAAACTTCTATTAAAGTTCTGAAGTAAGCCATTAAGTAAAATGTAAATCATACTTATATATAGTTAGTTACTAGTGGATTTTTATCTCGTTAGCATTATTGGTATTGTAATTTTATTGTAAAGATATCCTTGATTTTAGACGCGAAGAATCATGGAAAATCGCCAAAAAATTTGGAATTGATTCAGAATCTCAACAAAAAGGCTATGTGAACTTAATAAAGAAAAACAACGCGTTAGATCAACCTATTTTACCAAGTGTACATAATAAAACCATACGTATTAAAATATCAGAGGTAATATTAAAGATATAATGGTATCTCTTTAAGTAATGGTATTCTAATTAAAAAGAAGATTACCTTAAATAATATTTTAGACAATTGATGCAGGTCATTTTTGGGCACAATATGCTGACGATAGTTCTGACCACACACTTGAATGCATTTTTAATTATTTAAATCGGACAGAATTAAAACCTGCAAACCCCTCAGAATTAAAGATGGGTGAAATATATGCCACAAAATATACAGTTGATAACTATTTTTATCGCTGTAAAATATTGGGATTTAAAACTATCGTAGGATCCAAATTAACCGGCATCACAAGAAATGTTAAGGTATTTTATTAGATGAATAAAAAAGTTCTGAAAATTTAAAACGATAAAAACCATTATTTATAAATGAAAAGAATATGTAGTAAATGTGTTTACAGTTATAATTTGATTACTGGTTCATTTTTAAATTGACAAAGAAATATGGGTATTATTAATTTTTGATTGTAATTATTAAAACTTAAATAAAATTAATTTATTAATAGGTGATATTTATTGATTATGGAAACACCGCTGTTGTGACAGAGAATAAACTGTATCTCCTTCCTGAAGAGGCTGATAAAATATCACCACAAGCAATGGAGTGTATGCTAAGTGAAGTACAGCCTTCTTTAGTATTAAATCCAAGAGCTATTTGGACTGATCAGGCTAGTAGAATGTTTGAACATTACACTAGAGACATCGTATTAACAGGGCAGGTAAATATAAATTAATATATTAAAAGATTTTGAGTAGATTTTAATGTAAAATTAATTCTGCAGGTTTATTCAGTTGTTAATGGAGTTGTTCACTTGGAATTGTATAGAACAAATAACCTCAACCAACCGTCCATTAATAAATGGCTGATTGATAAAGGATTTGCTCAGAAGGCAGAAGAAAGCTTTCTTTCTAAAGTAAGAAATGGACCATTTGATGAAATGTGTAAATGAGTTTATTGTTTTAGGAAAATCATATTAAGAGGATTCAAGCACAGTCAGATGAAGGTGGTGTATTATCAGCCGAAGATAATGATATGTACGAAAAAGTTATCGAAGATATTACCCCACCATCTGAAGAAACCTGTTCAATTGAAGTAAAGTTAAAAGGACCTTTTAGCCCATTAGAAATGAAGATTTATAGTACCGTAGCTAGTGGTATTGATAAACACGTTAGAATCGATGGAAATTCAGTTAACACTGTTCTATTAGATACTGATCCCCAAGACCCTCATGAAAGGTTGATTTTTTGGTTTTTCCCATAAAATTTAAAATTCCGTTATTATTATTAGTATTTGTCTGGTATTTTTTTACTATTTTAGTAAATGTAATAATTTAATTATTTAAAGGCTGGTTATTTAAAGTGTATTTTTAAAATTATAGATTAGTTGTGGCTGCCCAAGTAGACCAAAATGCCTCAGGAAATGCGCTAATTTTACGACATACTACGGTTATGCCAAATATTCATGGTTTTCCAATGCTTATGACTCTTTTATTTTGTCCTACAATGGAATGTAAACCAACCGCTGACGGAAGAAAAGTGGCTGCAGTATTATGTGGACTAGGGGCTCACGAAATCACTAATAAATCTCTCTATCCCCCTCATGATCTGTTTTTAACTCTTGATACAGAATTAACCGAAGATGACTTAAATATGGTAGGCATTTCAAGTTAATTATGCAAATTTAGTGATGCTGTATTATATCAGCAACTTTTATACCTTACAATACTGTCTGAGCTTAATTTTCTAGGTGAACGAACTCCGATATTGGATGAATGTAACGATGAATACCATGGAGGACTTGTATAATGAGACGACGCCTTCAGTCGAAATAGAAACCTGCCAATCAGAATTGAAATCTCGACTATTTGGGCGAGTATTATTTCACTTTGTTTCTTTTCTTCATCTAATTTGAAATTTGCATATTAGAAAGTAATGAGTGAGTCTTTTCCTATTTATTACTTTTCTTATTCAAAAGTATTTATAGTAGAAAAGTAAATATAAATAAAACTTTTGGTATCTATAGTTTGCTTAAAAATCCACGAAAAGATACTGAAAGAGAATTTGTGAAATATGCAAATATTTGGGGAAAACTGTTGTATGATGCTGAACAACTGAAACCCGGAGACGACGGTCTTATGACGGAAGATACGATTTGGCCGCTTCATTCTTTTATTCTATTAA
This sequence comes from Agrilus planipennis, assembly GCF_000699045.2. NCBI lineage: Eukaryota > Metazoa > Arthropoda > Insecta > Coleoptera > Buprestidae > Agrilus > Agrilus planipennis. Next base: position 612,107 of record NW_020439170.1, on the reverse strand, counting down.
ACAGAGAGGTTGAGCAGCAAGTTCAACTAAAAAGCAATTTGACTGAAATGGAGGACATGGCTAGACGGTAAGATGGAAATCATACTAGAACAAAATATGTGCTTTATCTGTCGAATTTATTTGCTTTTTGAAGTTCTGTACCTTAGTAAGATAGTTTGTGCGTTAATTATACAATTTTTTATAAAATGTGAATAGTAGATGATTTTTAAATATTGATAAAATAACTATAAATTTAAAAAAAGATGTAACTAGGAAAGTATTTTAAACTTCTTTAATATTTATTTGAATTTTTTTTCAGAATGGTACAAATGAGTACAATAACTTGTAAAGCCTGCAACATTACTGTTTACAGTATTGAAGAGCTGAGAATTCACCTTGCACTAGAGAGTCACAAGAAAAATGCCGTTAATTTTGCGTAAAAACGAGTTTCTTTTGCTTTATATGTTAAAATTTATATTTACTTTAACGATTGTTTTCGATTATTTTTTTCCAGTTGTACTGTTGAGTTTTCAAGTGAGATTAGTTCGTTAGTTAAGTAAACAAACTGAGATTTTTACTTTTTTTTTAATAAAACTTTATTCAAAAAAAGTTATACTATTACATACAGAGTTTGTGTCGACCAGAGAAACCTGAACTTGCTTTCCTTTAAATTTCAATGAATAGCGTTTATATACTCTTACCAGGAACTTGAACATTTTCGCGCAAAATTTTCACGAAATCATATATATATTCTCATAACGACCACTTTAGACATTCTCATCAGCCTTGCGACCGACCGTCCCTTCAGATTGATGTATATGTACCTGGGCTCTATTATTTTCGAATTGCAGTAACTGTTACATTAATACTAATATCTACTTTACGCTTTTAAACGTGTTTTTATCATTAATGCTTCATATTTTCATTTTAACAAAAGTTTCAATATCCTCTATTTGTTGAACTATCGAGTACTGTTTTTTCTGTTACAATTTTTTTAGATTAGTTTTTATCGAATAAACAACGAATGAATTCGTGTTTATGAAAGAAGCTGACAGTGTTTAAAAAATAGATTTAATTTCGAAAGAAAGAACTAAAGCATTTAAATGTGATAAAGAAAAAGACAGTGAATTGATTTATTGAAAGTTCGGTGTTGTAACTTAAAAAAAAGAATACATTAATTGTTTATGCTAGTTTGTTAAAATTATATAAACACACAATATAATATACATTGTGTAAGTTATATTTACAACAATTTCTTCAGATAAAATTTAATGTGCAACGTAGTTCCTTATACTTTCTTAACGTCCCCTGTACATCATCTATTATTCACTTACGTTACTATAACTGTTACCAACATAAAAACATTTGCTGACATTTACCAAAGTGATTTTAGTTGTTTGGTTGGAAGTAAAATATCTCAGATATTTGTTTTTGTCGTAGGTGAGGTGCCAAAATTTCGTAAAAGAAAAGTCAAAAGTGCAATAAAGTGTTTTTATATCATGGCAAAAACCTACGACTATTTGTTTAAACTTTTATTAATTGGTGATTCTGGTGTCGGGAAAACGTGTGTACTTTTTCGATTTTCGGAAGATGCTTTCAATACAACTTTTATATCGACTATAGGTGAGTCATTTTCAGCATCGTTAAAGACGCCGTTCTTAAAAATTACAGGTTAATGATTCGGAACAGTAAATGAAAGAATGTACTAATTTAAACATTTAATAAAAATTAAATAACGTACCTTTTCAATTTGATAGAATTTGTATACTTACCACACCTTCAAGTTCATGAACTTTGTAGTGACAGTTTATTTTATTTAATATTACATTTATGTATTGCCAATTTGTCTAATTTAAAGGCGTTTATATGTATTTTGTTTCAATTTTATTTAACGAATACCTACACCAATTGTAAAAAATTTAATTTATATAATGCATATAACAAATACAATAGAATGCCTACAAAACAGCTTCCAAATTAAGTACTATTTAGTCTCAAGCAGTTCACAGCCTGAAAACAAGCAATTAATTAAAAAAATTAATGACCTCACTTAATTATTCATAATGTTTCTGCTGAATAATGTAACAACTCATTGCTTTTTAAATTAATGAGTATAAATTTTATGCCTAGTTTTAGGTATTTTTTAGATTATTTTTAATCTTTTTAAATTTTTCTTTGGGATCTC
>NW_020439170.1:606740-609548 GCF_000699045.2 Agrilus planipennis | reverse complement strand
GTTTCTAAGATATATCATAAATAGGGAGGTGAATGAACTGGTACTTTATGTCCTCGAAAGGTACTGTGCCATTAGGCTAGTGCTCATATGAAATAGAGAGAGGGTCATCTTTGTAGTAAATATTATTTGGACTAAAGTCGTTCTTTTAAGTTTATGATATAATTAAAACTCAAAATAATTCGAGCACGATATTTTATTGCAGTTATAAACATTTTTAAACAACCTGTGATCTGCAGACAGTTGTAATACTTCATACTCCTTTCTTTAAATATATTATTTGTGCAAATATTTAATTAAATCTAAATTAATATTCTCTCAAAATTTCTTTCCAATTACAAAGAATAAAATAAACTTCACAATTTGTTATTATAATTATTAAAAAAGCTCAGCTATTTAAAAATATTACGTTTAAATAGATATAATTTCTGTACTCTTCTTTTTTGGTCAATCCTTTCGCAAGCCGGATTTTCTTACATAAAAACCATTATTCATGGTATGATAGCTATCAATAGATACCTGCCTTGCATCTTAATTAAGGGCAAATTAAGCATACTAATAAATGAAAACTTCATTATGTTACAAGAACAAAATTTATTTTCCATTGGTTTTGTTAGTCTATTTTTTTCCCTAAAAATATTTTATAAGGTTTAATTTAAAAAGGCTTAAAATAGTAATTGTAAGCTTTTTTAAACACTTCGTTAACCTTTCAACACTAGAAGTAGTGTGAAAAATACTATAATAATTACACTTACAATGAAAACCTTTGCAATTCGAAATTCATTTCTTATCACAGGGACAAGTTATTAATTAAAAATAACAATTAATAGTCAAATTATTCTTTAGACATATAAATCCGTATACATCTAAAAAGCATAATTCAGAATTTGAGCGGTACCTACCTTCATTCGTTCAATACGAAATAAGTTGTAAGTCAAATAACAATGGGAAAATCCAAAAAATTAACAAATGTGCCAAAAATAGCTACATTTAACTACCAAAATAATTATATATGTACCTATAACGAACAATGAAAAACTATTAAAAAAAATTTTAGAAAACGTTAAATTCACTGTTATGCAGTCCATCTTAATCTTCTTATCAGCCCTGATAATTTAGTCTGGGGTAAATTCATCATACTTAACTAGCAATGGTCTTTTTTATACGGGTCGTTTTGATTAAATCTTGTATTTATTTAATTATTGATAGCTTAAAATTTTCATATCTATAATATATAATTTCTTTGACTAATGTTTAATTATAAAAGCACCAATATTCAAATCTTGCAAAATATACTAATTGATTGTTTTCTCTTTTCATTCCTTGTTTGGGTCTGCAGAAGGTAATGATGGTTTTATATCTTTGGCATGTCTCGCGGCTGCATGCTATTATAATCTGTTTTGCTTTGTTTGACGATTTTCATGTTTAATGGAACTTACATGATTAATTTAACAGTTCAACAATCTTTCATTTTAATGATACAAAAATAATGTGACTTCAATATAATTGCTTACTAAATCTTGCATATCTAACTGATATTATAAAAATGGTTTCGCTTATAATGAAATATTTCTGATTACAGTCAACGGTTTCCAAATATTTTCATGTTGAGTAAAGGTGCATGACTGATGTGATTGTCTGTACACTAAGCATTTTATTTTGCATGATCTTTTGTAATATGAAACTTGGATATAACTTAATTATGCTTGTGGTGTAAATTAGTATTAATGAGGAAATTATGCCTTTTTTTAATTTGTTTTGTTACAAAATATTACATCTATTTTTGAGGAATTTTCTAAGAGAGTATATAAATTGTGTTTTTATTATGCATGATTTAGCAAGAAAAATAAATGTGTATATGTTAATACTTCTCCTTTACTGTTATTTGGTTTTTATAAGGAAAACATTTTTGTTTTAATGAAAATATTAACTCAAAAAAATGTATGGATAGCAGGAAAAAATAAAATTATTGATTTGAAAAGGCTAACGCTTACATGACCGCCGTTAAGTATCTGAAAAGGGCTCGATTTGACGGTGTTGATCTAGTGTCGGTTCTCATCCTTCTATAGTAGATGCATTGGTTTTATTCGACGTTTTGGTAGTTGCAGTGATTGGCATCTTCACGAATCGGAATAAGGGCGGAAAACCTTTCGCTGCTATTATGCTGAAACTCGTGTTTCATGAAGATGCCACCCACAGTTCTGGCGAAACGTCGGATAAACGATTCCACCAATTCTCGAATATCGAAACCGAAATTGAAATTTATTTTTTCTTTACTTTCTACTTAAAATCATGAAGATTACTTTATATAATTATTGATAATATGTTTGTATGTTTAGGAGGCAAGCAATCCTCCAAAAGGTCATCAGCTTAAGGCAGCCGAACCCCAACGAAAACCAACGAACTGGTTGTCGAGGTGTACAATACTCTGACCTATTTATGCAAATTAAATCTCCATTAATGTATAATGCATCACAGTCAAAGACAAAATTCGTAGATATCATCCATTGAACAGGTAATTTTTTTAATTGTTCGACGCAAAAAAATACAAACAGATTTTACTTATCTTAAAAGAAATTAAAACAAAACAACAAATTTGACCAAGGACACATCAGTGGCGAGTGAAGTGGTGGTAAATTAAAATTAATTTGGTATTCTAAGTGGTGATAAATCAGTGCTTGTGATGTGGAAGGATTCAATTAAGTATCTACTAGTGTACCACTAATTTGTAAAAAAAGAAAAGAATTCTGATAAGATAAAAAAATAAAATTATTTATTTAAAAAATAACTAGACGCTCTCAGGAAAATTTT
>NW_020439170.1:603832-606011 GCF_000699045.2 Agrilus planipennis | reverse complement strand
AAAGTTATTGATAGTGCACACCATTTACATTTTAATGTTGACGACACTTTTAATAATTTTGTAATCTGTGCTTTAAACATCAATTATAAAAATCATGTTCATGTTATTAGAATGGATATGTATATTCAACCAACTATACGCTTGAATATGCACATCTAAACCCGTCCATTTCTTTGCAATTGTTTCCAACCATATTCAAACCTGTTGAATACGTCAGAATTGGCGATTTTTAAAATTGACTGATGAACATGTATGTTATAAAGAAAAAAACTACGTAAAAACATTAATTTAGGATTAGCTATAAATAAAATAAATCAGAACACTATTTTCAAAAATAAAAACAGGAAATAATACCTACTATCGATGTAATAGGAATTATTTTTAATGGTGGTGCTCTTCTTCTAAGTGATAAATTGGTATCTTTTTATTTCTGTGTGGCTTTCATCAACTATTAGATACTAATAAAATCAATTTACAAATAGAAAAAGCAATTGCTGAATATATCTATAATAATTGGAAAAAAATATGTTGATTACCGAAAATTTGCAATTTAATTATCATAATGCAATAGCCTTACCAAAAAATTAGTTTTCTTTAAATACTCATTCTCAATTTTTAAAATTTAATTTTATGTTAGTATCTTTTATTCAATATGGCTGCTTTTCAATTATTGCGTTCAATGAACGCAACTTATTGTACTCTACCTCTACTAACTAATTTCTGCAACTTGCAATGCTCATTGTAGATTTTGACGTTTATGACCTTGTGTTGAATCTGTATAAATAACATTAAAATTATGTAATCACTTTTAATTGCTGAAGTTCTGCTTTCATTTTTTGAATTTTCGCAAGCCATACGTCTACTAAGGGACCTCTAACGGGGCCCACAAAAATTGGCGACATTAAGTTCATTGCTGCTTTCATCGCTGGTATCCAATCCCCTAATAAAAGAAACAGGCTTCTTAATGCACAATTAATTATTAATCCAACTCAATTCAACAAAAACAAAATTACATTAATATAAAATATGTATATATAAGTAGAACGAAGTGAACTTCTTGAATATTTTAATACCTTGCCGACAAATAGCATAAATGGTGTTTGTTAAAAGAAGCTGAGACTCCCTTGCCTCCTTAATGACACCCAATTTCACTGCTTCGTGAATAGTTTGGGCAACTTTCGGAAGAAAATTAAGGGTTGTACCCATTAATGTATTAAAGCCACTTGCAAAAGCTCCTACCATTATCTGAAATACAGAAAAATTTATTGAATAAATTCTATTTTCCTGTGACCAAACATACCTCATCACTGCCTATAATGACTGTGAATTTATTTTCATTTACTTGAAGGGCTGACACGGCTTCACTAAGATTGTTATCGCTAAATATTATTCCAACAAACGTGTCTATTTCCCCAATTATGTCGTTCAAAAGTTTTGTCATGTTTACTGTAAACAAAAGTGTTCAATTTATCTTTTAAAGAAAATAAAAAAAAAAATGATGAACATACTATTGATACCAGTTATTGTAGGATTATGGTGGTACAGAAGGGGCAGTGTATTGGCATGATCACTGACACTTTTAATATATCTCATAAGATCCAAGTGATCCTTTGGTTTATTATACGCATCTGGCAGAATAACGACTGAATCTGCTCGTTTTCTTTCGGCATATCTTACCTTATAAAAATTATTTCAGTTTACAGTTAGAAAAAATGTAATAATAATAGCAATCCCAGATTTAAAGAATCAATAGAGAAAAAGATACACACCCCGTTAATGTTTAATGAAAATTGTATTACACATATTACCACAATGCTATTGATAGTATTCGACATTTTTTTTCCTCAGCTATAATTAAAAATGTAGGAGCTTCAACATAAACAACATAACAATTACATGCTGTTGGATGAAATTATTCCTTAAAATGTACCTACTAGTGAAAAGAACACCGAATAAATCATTAGTAATTTCGTGAAATTTAAAATTTTTATTGGGGATGCTATTCTTATTACTGATAACCAAAGAGATATTATAAATAAAGCGTTATTTTATTACCAAAACAACTTTTTTAAGTAAAAAACTAAGCGGGTAGACATTATTTTTTGTAGAAATTTTAACATTTTTAAACCAACGATTAATTTCCTAATAACTGACAATTTTGAAACTACTATTTTTTATT
>NW_020439170.1:581008-603561 GCF_000699045.2 Agrilus planipennis | reverse complement strand
GGAAAAGAATATGTTCTAATAATTGAAAATTTTGTCCTTTTGTAATTTGAAAGTGTTATTTAATATGAATTTCCTACCATCCTGTTTTTATAATATTTGATATAAAACATACTTAACACTCCTTTAACTCCACAAGCCTTCAAATATTTTGCATAATCAGGAATTACAGCATAATTTATTTCAGTTTCCCTAAAAAATTACATATAATTAAATAAGTAGAAAAATTTTGACTATATTTATGCAAGAATACACCTTCTATCTTCAAATGGTGTAAAAACTGGACAGAGTAGCCCTCGAAAAGTAAACTTTCTCTAAGATGAAAATATGAATTAATGTCCATCATAAACAAATTATGATTACACTATCTCACCTGTACTTTATTTTGTTTTTGCACGGAATTTCTTATGTGCTTTTGAGAAGTCATGTGTTTTTCTATTACTAATTTTCCACACTTATTGTCTTTTTTACAAAATTTACAATAAAAGTATAAATTTCCTCTTACACTTTCTGATAACCATGGTTTATAAGCTGGGATATTTTCCCATTCCTTACGATATCTCTGCATATAAATTCGTTTCTTGTTAGCTTTATCATCAGTCTTAGAAGTGTTGGCTTCACGTTTTCTACTCCTTTTCCGTGGAGTTTCATTTTCTAACTCTTCCTCTTCCTCAAACTCATCATCTTCCTCTTCATTTTCATCGGGACTCCATTCATCATTATCAGTTTCTTTTTTCGGTTTAAAACCAGAAAATATGTCTTTTATTGTTGTTTTAGAAACCTCTTGGGCTTTACTTTCTTCTTCAGAATTGTTTACTACCACTATTTCTATTTTGTCTGTATGATCTTCAATCTCTGAATTGTCGTCTTTGTCACTAGCCATTTTTATAAATATTGGCAGTCCTAATGTTTAGCTACAAATTAATAAACTTCGCAATTATTTTATTTTATTAGCTAAATTTGAATGACACAAAAACAAAAACATAACCTTATTTTTCACAAACGTATACAGGTTACACATTTAACCGTAATATAATGCTTATTTTACTAATGTACCCCTACATAATATGAGAAACAACTGTATTAACTACAATAATTTAGATGAATAATAACAGAATTTGTAAAAAAAAATGTATTAAATGTTACACTTTAATTCACCGCTTCTGATTGGTTAATTCATAAATACTCGGTAACTTACATATACCCTCCGTCTATTAAGTTATTTTTAATATTATAGTAAGAAATTGGATATATAAATTTACATGCGCCCAATTAATGATTATTCCCTAACAAAAGCAAATAAATCGACCACGTACTAATCCTTTTTTATTTTAATTAAAATTTGTTTAAATTAAGAACTATTTTTGTTTGAATATTATCTTTGTGACGTATTGTATAATATGATGTTTACTGTTTTCATTTATGAATTGTTAGTTTGTTACCAACTTATGACTCTTCTTGCTTGTAGCATTCTAATTTGTAATTGTTTTTAATTAGTTTTATGTTATTTAGAAGGTGTTTATTTTTCCAAATTTTATTGTATAGTTTTGTGAGTAATAGATTATCCTAACTTCAACCTGGTAAACTGATAAAGGTATGAATCTAGGAACAGGATTAATGAAAAACAGTTCAGTAGCGTCCATACGCGTTTTGTAAAACTAAGTGTAAGTGCTGTTCATATTAGTAGTTTCACATGGACGCGTATTGAAAATCATATTTTACCAATTTAATATTCAACCGACATGTTAATATAGTTTATAAGGTTTCTAAGATATATCATAAATAGGGAGGTGAATGAACTGGTACTTTATGTCCTCGAAAGGTACTGTGCCATTAGGCTAGTGCTCATATGAAATAGAGAGAGGGTCATCAGTATGTGATGGCGTATTATGGTTTTAATAAAAGGCCCTAACACAAGCTCTTTGATAAGCCCCCCCCTCCATCTCATATGAATCTGTGTCTTGCTCTCACGCTCGGTTAAAAGTCGGTCTTTTCGGCTCTAATTACTAGTACGAAGTATACACTAAAAAAACGCAGCGCATTATTAAAATTATTTTTTTTTATAGGACTATCGTGATCTTCGGCGATGGGCCCTTGACCTTCGTTCTCCTACGATCATAGATCGCTACGCTACGCCACTGCATAGATATACCCATCACAAAAATCCTGGGTATGTGTGTAATTTGTTGTTAAGACAGACAAACTTTAGTTAGAAGTACGTAGTAATTTATACCACGCAGAAGGACCGGGTTCGATTCTCGATCAATGCAATACTTCTTCCTTCTTTTGCTAGATAAAATAATTTGGTTGAATACTGACTAAACGCGAAAAGTAGTTATTGCCTATAATGAAAATCTTAAAATATCGATAAATTGAAAATATGTAACAAAAAACCACTTTAATTAAGTATCAATTAAAATATATATTTGATTTAATATTTAACAAATGCTTTACAATGTGTATTATAATACATTGCTTAAAGAAATTTTAATTTTCTTAAATCTGATTCAAAACTCTGCACCTGTTGTGGCGTAAGGGTTAATAGAGGATCCCTAGGGACTCCTACATTTATGGGAGTTGTTAGATTCATTGCTGCCTTCATTATTGGCACCCATTCTCCTAAAACAGAGTGATGATTTGTTAACATTTTATTAGTATTTAGAAGTAACAAAAAGAAAAAATAAGAAGATACAATTTATGTACCCATTTTCATATGAAAGTTTGAAAATGTTCGAAACAGTTGTTTTTGGGTAGTTTTTTTTAATGAAAATGTTGATATAGAAAAATGTTTTACCGTATTGATTCGCATGTTTTATTGCGGTACTCAATTCTTTTTGTGTTGTTAGTGCCTTATTGACGTTATTGTCTTTAACTTGCTTTAAAATATTAAGTCCATATTTTGGCCACATATTCAATGATGTTGCAATAGCAGAATCGAAACCTAATGAATATGCGCCAACCATTAGCTAAAAATTAAACATTTTTAAATATTACTAAAACATTTTTTTTACTTAAATAAAATTTTAAGTCTAAAAAAAATGATGATTGCAACTATTATGTATGCGACTTACATCATCAGCCCCTAAAAATACAGCATATCGTCCATTCCCTGCTCTGACTGCAGCTATACCTTCGTCTAATACTGTTGATGTAAATTTGATGCCGACAAACGTGTCTATTTTACCATCTACTTGGTTTAAAAAGTCTCCCATATGAACTGAAATTCATTAAAGTGGCTGGTTTTTATAATAAAAAATTAAGTGGATACAACTGTAAAAGAAGTTTGAACTTCCAAGTTTATGATGAGCCGTTCACGATGTGTTACCACCACTTTTTGCAACACCCCTCCCCACCCCTCCCTTGCCACGCTTTGTCACACAGGTCTTATATCCTTCTCACCATTTGTCTCGTCACGCAGTGACATATTACATAAGCAGATAAATAAATCGTTCAAAAATATTTATCTACCACCAAATTATTTGTTGCCTGTATTGTATATTTCTCTTTATTAAATTTTAACATTGATTCAATTTTTAATAAATGATTACCTGAAACTCCACTATAACGCGGAATATGGTAGTAAAGTAAGGGGGTATTGGGTGCAGCCGCACTCACCAGTTTTAAATAATGCGTCAATTCAACTGGATTTTTGGGTTTAAAATATAATTCGGGAAGAGTCATAATTGAATCGACACCAAGCGATTCAGCATGTCTTGCCTTAAATTAAATATAAATTCATTAATAAAATCCTTTTTTCTATTCGCCTTTTATCGTATTTACCAATTCCAAGACGTCTGGTAAGGGTGCACCCCCAACTTGAATCATTAGATGCAAGTTTGTTGTGGATGCAGCTTTCTTCCATGCTTCGGCCACTAATTTTCTTTCTTCGACATTCATTGACATACCCTCTCCACTGGTTCCATTTACTTTTTAAAAAAATTATAACAAAAAAAAGAAATGATAGCTTTGTCGATGTGTACCTACGTGTCATGCAAAAACTACCGGATTGATTATTTTTCAAATTTTTTAGTGTCTCTCCTTAGATAGTTCGTCTTTATCTCCAATAAAAATTATAAGAATATTCCTTCAAGTTTTCATAAAAGTAACCACGCATCATTTGCGCGAGTAATCCGATACTAAACTTAAACTACAGGTGGCGGTATACTGCCAGTGATATGCTACTTGATAAACGAAGTTGTAGTCAGGCGCATAGTTTGTGCTTCTCTCATTATTTTTTTTGTTTCTCTTATCAGTCTTATCAATTTAATTAAAATTGTGGAACTGTGCAATGACCCTTTAAGTTATAAATATGCATAATCTTCACAAACTTATAAAATTGATAATGTTATTTGTGCTCTGTTATTTTTTTAATTACCTTCATTTGCACTTGATATTTTTTTACTTGACATCAAAAAGAGGGAATATTCTTATAAACAAATATAATGATTACTATTATTATTATTACTAAATTATGTATTATTACAAATCTCGTAACTGATAAGGAAGAAGACTTTTTAGCAATACTTTCGATAAAAGTCACAGTTTATAACATTAATAATATTGGTTTTTATAGATACAATACACAATGCACAATAAACAACAGGCAGAGTGTATTAAATTTAACATCCCATTTTTTCAGAAATAATATATAAAACAAGAATAAATGTAATATATATAAGTGCGCTTCACCAATCGGTAAAAATGTGTAAGTACTTACCGAGAATGCCCTCGATCCCCGCATCTTTTAAGAATTTTGCGTACCTGGTAATATCTGTTAAGTTTAAACTTTTTTTCCTAAAATGTACCTCAGTTTTAGGGTAAATCATTTAGGTATTAAAAAATTACAGAATATGTTTCTTCTTACTTATCATTGTTAAAAGGCGTTAAGACAGGGGCAATAAGTCCTCGGTAGGTAAATTGCTCGGGGGTAATAACCTATGTAAAACAACCAAATTGAAATGGATAACACTTTTATATATTGATACTAACCATTTTGGGAGACTGCTGTTTGCTAACTAATGATAAGTATCTGAAGAGATTTAAACTGGCGCTTATAACCGTGCGCGTTTTTATATAAATACAAAAACATTTTATCAAAGTAGAAATAAATATTCTGACTTACACTTTATTATATAATAAATAATTTTGTTTATTTGACATTATTGTAATAATGAGTATAAATCATTTTGTTTTTGAAATTAAATACATATACATATTACATATAAATACTCTTTTAACATCTGTAATTTAGAATTGTTTTGATCATTTTTAGTGGAAAATATCAAGGTTATTCTATTTTTAGATTTAAAATATAGCAACAAAAGTTCCGTTATTGATAGTGCACACCATTTACATTTTAATGTTGACGACACTTTTAATAATTTTGTAATCTGTGCTTTAAACATCAATTATAAAAATCATGTTCATGTTATTAGAATGGATATGTATATTCAACCAACTATACGCTTGAATATGCACATCTAAACCCGTCCATTTCTTTGCAATTGTTTCCAACCATATTCAAACCTGTTGAATACGTCAGAATTGGCGATTTTTAAAATTGACTGATGAACATGTATGTTATAAAGAAAAAAACTACGTAAAAACATTAATTTAGGATTAGCTATAAATAAAATAAATCAGAACACTATTTTCAAAAATAAAAACAGGAAATAATACCTACTATCGATGTAATAGGAATTATTTTTAATGGTGGTGCTCTTCTTCTAAGTGATAAATTGGTATCTTTTTATTTCTGTGTGGCTTTCATCAACTATTAGATACTAATAAAATCAATTTACAAATAGAAAAAGCAATTGCTGAATATATCTATAATAATTGGAAAAAAATATGTTGATTACCGAAAATTTGCAATTTAATTATCATAATGCAATAGCCTTACCAAAAAATTAGTTTTCTTTAAATACTCATTCTCAATTTTTAAAATTTAATTTTATGTTAGTATCTTTTATTCAATATGGCTGCTTTTCAATTATTGCGTTCAATGAACGCAACTTATTGTACTCTACCTCTACTAACTAATTTCTGCAACTTGCAATGCTCATTGTAGATTTTGACGTTTATGACCTTGTGTTGAATCTGTTGAATTAAGATACTTCTTTAATACAAATATGAAGTTTGAAAACATACATTGAAAACAAAATGTCATTAATAGATCGTGTTCGCGTAATGGTGCTAGGTGACTCAGGTGTCGGAAAATCGTCATTTGTACATTTAGCAGCCCATGGCGAACCTATAAAGTCTCCTGGTTGGACTATAGGTTGTGTAGTGGAAGTGAAACTTCACGAGTACAGGGAAGGGACTCCAGAGCAGACAACATATTTTGTTGAATTTTGGGATATAGGTGGAAGTAATAATCATCGAAATGCAAGGCATGTTTTTTATAACCCCTGCCATGGTGTGATTTTGGTACATGATTTAACAAACAGAAAGTCTGAAGAGAATCTAAAGAAATGGCTACAGGAAGTATTAAATCGTGACAAACCAAATACACCTCTTTACACATCTTGGGCCAGTAATTATGATGATTGGGATGCTGAGAATTTTCTAGGCTCAACACAACTACCAATTTTGGTTATTGGAACTAAGTTAGATATGGTTGAAGACAGAAAATTCGTCTCTAGATCTTCAAATCTAGCAAGTCAATTTGGTGCAGATGAAATTGTTCTAGATTGTAGACAAGTCAGATATTTAGCTGCTGGAACAACAAACGCAGTAAAATTAACAAGATTTTATGATAAAGTGATAGAAAAAAGGGATATTACTGAAACCATGAATTCATACCCAGAGAGAAGTTCAACTAGTACATCTCCTCTACTATCTTCTAGGTTTTATTCTGTACCACATCAAGACTGAAAGATTTAATGGACCATTAAGAACAGTATTCAAGTAATGAATAAATAGTATCATTTCTTTGTACATTAAAAATGTTTATATAAGTAAAACAAGAAATTGAATTATCAAAAATATTGATTCTATTTTATTTACAGTAGTAAATGAATAATTAATTAGCAAAAATTATTTTTTGTAAGCTCCAATTCCAATTCCTTTTCTTGATCTTCAGTTAAAGGAGTAAGAGGCTTTCTTGGTATTCCTACATTAACAGGAGTAGAATACTTCATTAGTATTTTCAAAACCGAAATCCAATTTCCTAAAATATTTAAATTAGTTAGTTAGCAGTCCTATTGATTTTTATATTATTAGTTTTACCGAATTTGCTAACTGAGTCCACAATAGTATTTAACTGATCCTGTACTTGAATAGCTTCTTCTGCTTTTTTCTGTTCAATTAAATGGCATATGTTCTGTCCAAATGTTGGCCACATATTAAGAGTTGAGAATATTCCTGAATTAAACCCTAACATAAATGCTCCTGCCATTAGCTGTTGAGAGAATTCCGTTATATATTTTTAGACTATAATTAGTTAAAGGAAATCTTTTTTTAAACTGAAAAGAATGACAACTTATTTCAACTTGCCTTGTCGACTCCCAAAAATACTGCAAATTTTCCATCATCTGCTTTTAAAGCAGCATATCCTTCATCCAATGCAGATGAAGAAAATTCAATCCCAGCCAACATAGGTACTTTGTCAGATACTTCTTGCAGAAAATGTCCCATATGAACTAGGAAAGTAAGACAAACGAAATAAATGAATTTCTGAAGTTCATAAATTTTCTAATTACAAAAACTTACTGTTTACGTTTGTTTTCTGTGGAATGTGTTGATACAGGAGAGGAGTGTGAGGTGCCGCATCACTGACTAATTTTATGTAGGTTATTAATTCTTCAACAGACTGAGGTTTAAAAAAAAGATCTGGAAGACACATGATGCAATTGACACCTATATTATCTGAATGTTTTGCCTAAAACAGTTAGATTTTTCAAATTTTAATATAGATGAAACATAAAATGAAAAGAAAATTAAGAAACTTTAAAAGCTTATCATTCTATTCAAATTATTATATTTTCTTACTAATTCCAAGACATCTGGTAAAGGGGCTCCTCCCACATGGACTATAATATGCTGTTTTATTTCTGCCACAGCATCAACCCAAGCTTCAGTAACTAGCTTTCTTTCATCAACAGTCATTGACATTCCTTCACCAATTGGCCCATTAACTATTAAAGAAAAATAAAGTTATTTCTTTTAACATGTAACAAATTATGAAGTAGATAGATGTCATCACCTAAGACTCCATCAACTCCATTATCTTTTAAAAAGTTTGCATAAGTTGGTATTATATCCAAATTTAATGATTGTTTCCTAAAAGTGCAATTTATATAAAAGTGCATTTTATACAATTGCATGTTTACTTACGCATCATCATGAAATGGTGTTAAGACTGGTACCACCAAACCTTTAAATAAATAGTTTTCTGCAGTTAATCCCTAAAATTTATATCTCACATTACATTTGAATCTAATTTCTAAACAAAAATATTTTTCTTTAATATTTAAACATGTTATAACAGAAACTTATAAACACAAACTTATGAAAGTGTCTTATTTACGTAATTGCATATGGAAGATATACATACTTCAGTTTTAGATTCGAATATTCCCTCGCATTTTGGGTCCTAAAAAATTTTAACTCAAGCTTTTTTGGTCTCACTTTTGAGGTTTTTAAAATACATACCTGCAGCATTTGTAAAAGATCATTTGATGAATCTTCTCCTTCTTGTTCAAGTTCTACATTATCCAAAGCAGTAAGATCCTGTAAGCGTTTGCTTTTAATTTCAAAATCATTCCCCAAAAGAACTCTTTTTCTACCACCTATTGGAAGTACTCTTTTCTCGGGCTGTAAATTATTGTATTCAACTTACATAAATATTAAAACTGTATTATATTTTCCATCTTACAACTGTTAGTTCATGGTTGTGTTTAAAATTCATAGCTACCAATTGTAACGATTCTCCATCTTCGGAAACTTTAAACCGTAAATAAGACGGACAACCATTTGATTTTAAACTACTGCAATGGTAAACATTAAAAGATAATACGCTTTTGGCAAAAATACTTACGGGGAAGATTTTCGTCTATGGTGCGCTCTGGATTTAAATTCTATTCCTCCATAAATGCATGTAAACTTTAATTCATAATAAACAAGGTCTGGATTTACTTCTTTTAAATTTCCTGATGATCGACTGGCGCCGATTGTTCTCGCGTCCCGTTTCCAGTATTTTGTGTTTGTTGCTTCGCAAAACTTATTTAAATAATCTTTTAGTTCATTGTACGAATCAAACCGATACCCAATATCCAAATCCATCCCTTTAAACCAAGAAATAGGTTTATAATTTTTTAAAACCGGCCAGGTTTATTGAGATACTATATGTTTTCAAGGTGCTAATCTCCCCATCAGACTAAGAAACCATAACATTAACTAACACAACTAACCTATAAAATATAATTGGATGATGTTATGGAGTCACGTAATTTAAGATTATTCAGCCATATTTCTTGTTTGTTACTCATTTGACGTCTGTTTTATTAAATAGGTTAAGTTTTAAAAATTAAGCATCTTTTTAATTTTTTTCACATATGTATTATTTCCTTACAGAAGGTATCCATATACTGTTTTCTTATACATAAAGTGATAATACTGACGTACCTATTTAAAAATGCAAAACGTGGTAAGAAGATCAAAAGGATACCAAGACATTGAAGGCTCTTCATCGCCCGGTACATTAAACAAAAGTACAACTTTGCCTGATCCAGACTCTCATGCTACTGATGAAATAGAAATGGCTTCAGTTACTGTTGTTCCAGATGGTAATAAATAATTTTTTCTATGTCTATATGAGGGTTTCGTAGGATAAAAAATGTACAATTGTATGTGGACATCAAATCTCATATTTCTTTTACAGATACCTTTACTGTTACTCAGGCAGTAAATGCTTTGGGATTTGGGTGGTTTCAAGTAAAATTATCCTTATGGACAGGTCTATGTTGGATGGCAGATAGCATGGAAATGACTATTCTTTCAATTCTTTCCCCAGCATTACATTGTTACTGGCGTATAACAAGGTTATAATTGATTGCTATTTTGAAACAAGTGTTTAAATGATGCAGCACTTATGTATTTTTCACTGTTGAAATATATCCTCTTTACTTTTCTTCGGTAGATACCAAGAAGCACTGACTACTACAGTAGTTTTTTTGGGAATGATGTTGTCATCAACCTTTTGGGGAAATTTGAGTGATAGATATGGCCGCAAATATGTAAGATTTAGCAATGTAAATAACATAAACAGCTATTGCCAGATTCAAAATCTTGGTTTAAATTATGCTTGTTGTAACTTTTGTAATTACATCCAATATTAGCCCCTCTTGGAAACTTGGTTCTGTTCCTTCATAATTTGATACAACTTTTTACAGACTATTAGGGGTCTTTTTCAAATTTTTGTAATTTTAGGTCTTAAAATCAGAAAAATCATAGTTTAAAGAAGTCGTTGTCTGCTGTTCTATGCTAATATCTGATTTCACTTCAATACATTGATAAAAGCTTTTTTAACAATTAAGTATGATAAAATAGTTATTAATTGGTTTTCTGTGCAAGTTCTATAAAAATTGGTTAAACCATTTTGAAGATTAGTTGGTATATACTGAGAGACAGATACTTATTAGTTGCATTTATTTCATATGTAGTTACAGTTTACTCTATTTCTAGATTTGAAAAAATTACAAAATGTGAAAAGGACACTTCAATTTTATTATCCTAACTATAAATTAATTTATCATATTCAGTTGGTATTGGTCATTATTTTTTATTTTATTTGTTTTTATTATTTCAGGCATTAACATTGTGTGCAATTTTGTTGTTCTATTACGGACTGTTAAGTGCCCTAGCTCCCAGTTTTATGTGGATCTTACTTCTGAGAGGATTAGTTGGATTTGCCATAGGGTGTACACCCCAGTCGTATGTTTTAAATTATACAATAATGAAATTAAGTTTTCAGTAATTTTTTACTTATTTAGTCCCCAAATATTCATTTGTTTTTATCATTCGTGCTCGTGATATGCCACATATTCTTTCATTTATTTCATAATCTTTGTCTCTCACATATTCATCATTATGATGACACATTTACTTGTAACGTGTAATGTTCGCTAAAGTTGTTAATATCGCCACTTCGTCGCTTTGTTCATGCATCAACATGCGCTATTAACAACTATACCTCACTCGTTGCTCAATGTACTATTATATTATCGTGTTTTTGATTTTTTTATATTTTTAGTGTTACGTTATATGCAGAATTTTTACCTACTAAACAAAGAGCTAAATGTGTTGTTTTGCTTGATGTAAGTGTGCTGAATTTACGTTGTCATCTCATGGTACCATGTAATAGTTTTTTAGTGTTTTTGGGCGCTTGGAGCCTGTTTTGAAGTCGTTTTAGCTTTAGTAGTTATGCCTACACTAGGCTGGAAGTGGCTTTTAGCGCTGTCTACAGGGCCTTTGCTAATCTTTATGCTCATATGTCCAGTAAGTCTTATTATTTTTCTTAAACATTTACCATTGATAAAGTTCTTAAATCTAAATTATTTGCAATTGTGTTATGTGAATGAGTGAGTGTGGGTGATATTCACACAGTAAATACTCGATAGTGTAAGCAATGCATAAGGGAATCCCGGTATAATGTGAATAGTATATTAATTATGTTAAGCCACCGCGTAGGGCGAACTAAACCTTCGCTTATAGAAACAAATCTTCATTGATCTTAAAAATCGATTTAGATGTTGCTGTACTGTTATTGCTTTCAATCCCTGAAGTACGTGATATTTCCCCAGTCGTATTAGCTGGAGGGATGGTTTATTCATATAATTCATGTATTTACTTTAGAATCCTTAATGTTGACTGTATGTAGTTTTATTAGATAGAGCTATAAACACTTGAAATGTAGAAACCTAGAGTAACCATAAGAGAGTGACGTCGAAATTATTGATATGATGATCCCAAGAAGCTAAAAGAAAAATTTCTGATTTCTTTGACAAAAGATGGTATTTCATTACTGTATTTGTCGCTATATTTTGATGATGATTTAGTAGTGTTTTATATTTGTATTAATTATCGTTGATGTTTGGTACATATTAAATATGACTACCGATGACCTGAAAAACTGTTGTTTTTCTTTTGGTTCACACTATTGAGTGTCTATTGCATTTTCATCTTATCTTAAATGTTGAGTATGTTTCTTCTGTTAAGGTGTATATAAATATTTTCAGATTTAAGTAAAATATTTGTGAAATTTGCAGTGGTTGCCTGAGTCAGCTCGATTCCACATTGCTAGTGGGCAAACAGATAAAGCTCTTGCGACAATTGAAAAGATCGCAAGTGATAATGGTAAACCAATGCTTTTGGGACGTCTTGTTGTAGATGACACTCAGGCCCAACTGCCCCACAGGGGCCGTTTCAAAGATTTGTTAATTCCGTCCTTGAGAATGACCTCACTTCTCCTGTGGTTCATATGGTATTTTTCATTCAAAAAACGGAGAGAAAAAGTGTTTACCTTTAATAATATTGCAGGATGGCTTGTGCGTTTTGTTATTATGGTTTAGTATTAATGTCTACTGAATTATTTGAACCTTCTTCAAACGCGTGTATAGAAAAGATCGACTCTCGACCTCCAATAAATGAAGAAAATTGTGCTGCTAATTGTAAGCAGTTACAAACTACTGATTATATTGATTTGCTTTGGACTACACTTGCTGAATTTCCTGGTATTTTTTTATCATTACAACCCGTTGTATTGTTTTTAATGTGTAATGATTGTAGGAATTTTCGTTACAATTTTTATTATAGAACGATTTGGTAGAAAGAGGACTATGGCAGTACAATTTGTCGTATACGCTGTTTGTTGTTTGTTTCTTCTCATTTGCCCACAAAGGTATGTATTTCACAATAGTTAAGCGTTTAATTTACAACTGTTAATGTAATTAAAAATTTAGACGCAGTGCCTTAACTTTGGTACTATTTTTCGCTCGAGGAATTATAGCTGGAGTGTTCCAAGCTGCTTATGTGTACACCCCAGAGGTATATCCTACATCATTAAGGTCTGTGGGGGTGGGTTCTTGCAGTGCAATGGCAAGATTTGGTGCAATGGTTACGCCTTATGTAGCTCAGGTAATTCTTACGTTTTTAATTTTATAAACTGAATTCTGCTTAGGTTTAGTTATATTTAATTATAATTTTTTATCAGCGTAATCGTTTATCAACTAATATGCAGATGCAGAAAAACAGTTATTGTTCTTGTTCTAAATTCAAAACATCGACGGTACTTATCCGATCTGTAGCAAAGTTTTCTATTGTTTTGGTTTTTTTATTAATCATTTACAAAAGAAGTTAGACTTGGCTCCGTTGGTTTATTTCTTAATAAATTTAATTGAATTAAATAAAATGAATAAAACGAATTCGTATTTATATTTGTAGGTGCTTTTAAAGACTTCCGTGATATTTTCTGTCGCTCTTTATGCAACAGGGGCCTTATTAGCTGCTTTAGCATGTATCTTATTACCGTTAGAAACGACTGGAAAAGAATTGACTGATAACATTGACCAACAAACTTCTCAGCCAACTAAAGACTAATTTCTTTATTTCTAACGACAAGTATTAATTAAACAAGGCTGTTAATTTTAATACGTACTTAAATATTGTATTTAAAACCAAAGGTCTAATTTATTTTATTTAATGCAACTATTAGTTTTTTATTATTATACATATAAACAGTTTTTATTGTACAAGATAATTACATAAATATGTATTTGTTGCTATAGAATATTGATTTATATTTATGTGTTGTGAACAGATATGGTGCTGGTTGTTGGTAATTTAAACTAATTTTTGTGTTTATTACTTAGAATTTTTTATATTTCACTAACAATTTTTAATTAAAATTATTTGAAAAAATCTTTTTTTTTTGAGAAACTCATTTTTATGTATAGGTGTTTCATTCATTTTATTCTTTTTTAAATCGTTTTTATGTTCTTTAACTCTAATCTGACAAGGTCTTTTAGTTTGACCAACATAATTTGTCTCACAATTGCCGCGATGAATTGTACATATAAACACATTTGCTTTATCCAATATGGTTTTGTTTTTGTGTTTGATTATATAGTGAGAATGTTGATAATTTATTTTAATTCTGATTGAGAGATTTAATATCCCAAGTAGATCTGCTTTTGTTGACTCATCCTTTCCTTTCACGTTTACCTCTTCCAAGACTAATTGTACTGTTTATTTTAATGAAGCGGATTAATAAAGTTCATGAAATTAAAATTTCGAAATCGTAGATACTTAATTATATTTATTTCTCAAGGTACGTTTTCGAAAATATTTGCACCGAACTGTACATGGACATATATGAACATGAACTGATTTGTTTCTATTGCTGACTGTACTTAACCTTCATTCACTATTTTTTATTAGTTTTAATCTATGAGTAGTTATGTCAAAGAGTCAAATTTGACAAAAGTATGAAACTACACCCAGGCCCTATAATGTTTTTTTTAATTAGTAAAATAATATAAAATTCACCCTAACTGTACCGTTTTCATAATATGAATTAAGGTAAATTACCTACAGAATTATGACGAAATAATTTTGACTCCTTAATTTCAAGTTTTTATTGCATAAATAGCTAATCTGGCTGTGAATGTGTGAATGTAATAGCTAATAATTTATGTATATTGCAGTCGGTCGAATAGATCCAGAATGTCAGTAAGCCAAATAACCTCGTCCGGAAAAGTACTCAAAAGCAAACGAAATTCCATGACCAGGCCACAAAGCACAGTTGATGACATTTATTCCAATTTAAGAGGAGATTTTGAAAATGAAAACATTACTCCTGCTTTCAAAATAAGATTGCATAGTTTATTCAGACAAATAGAGAAGGAATTTGAACTTTTATATCAAGAAAATCAAACATGTGAGTATTTTATTATTCCAAAATAGTTGTGAATTGATTATTATGTGGCTGTTTTCAGTGCAAGAAAAAATTGATATTCTAAATGAGAAAATTGAGAGCCAAACATTTGACAAACAAAACTATGATTCTGTGGACTTTGATAACAATGTTTCAAAAGCATTAGCTAAGAAAGGTGTAGCATTACTTATAAATAATTTTTTTTTTGTTGTAATAATGATAATGTATTTTTACAGTAAGTTCTTCATCTTCACAAAAGTTAAAAACAGCTTACAAGCTAAAAGCTCAAACTAGTAAAATAGTGTCCAGTTTTAAAGCACCACATTTAACATGTAATGTTGTTAAAGAGTATGCAGGGCATAAAGATGGAGTTTGGGAGGTGTCCGTATCAAGAACAGGACAACCCATAATAGGAACAGCATCAGCTGGTAAGTTATAGAGTTAAAAATATAAGTATATCTGCATACATAAAAGCTTAAGCTTAAAGTATTGATGTTTTGTTTTAAAAATAATTCTGTTGCAATAGTTACCAGTGATCTAAATTTTGAGTTGATTTTACCAGATGCTTTTTTCACTTAGCCTTGGTTATTTTTGAACAAAAGTAAATTCAAGAGTAGAAAATAGTCCAATAAAACTTAAAATAGCCACATAGATTTAAATCAGTTTCAATACTATATTGAATAAATCTGTGTAGCAGTTATTTGAAGTCTATTTTTAAAATAGAATTAAATTTGTACTTTTTATCTTTTGAATTTATTTTGTTAATAAAATTTGGAAAAAATTCCCAGTTTTAATTAAAAATTTTCAACCTTGTTTTAAGCATGTTGTTTATGTTATTACCTAATTGTGACCTTCACTTAAAAAGTAATAACACACTACTGTTTAGTAAATGCAAATTCACAGGTGGTTATTACATAACAAATAATCATAGTTCAAAGAGCAATGCTACTTCAAGATAAATGTTTATTTTCTATTTAATGAGGTTGTGGATTTGTTAATTTGTATGATTTTGTAGTGTGTATGTAGAAATTTATTTGTTTACTCATGTTATGAAACTAAAATACAATTTATAAAAATTATTTATCAGTGTACTTGTTTGTTGTTTTTGTTTTTCACCTAAATATTGTAATTGTAATGTATAAGAGAAAAGATAAAAACTTTATATTCTTTGGATTAGGAATATTAATTAAGAAAAGTTCCTTGATTACTTTATAAACCAATTGTCAGATGTGGTTCTATAAAAATTTATTAATGTGTCCTTTCATTGTATTCTGTTTATTCCAGACCACAGTGCTTGTATATGGAGCATAGATAATGCAAGATGTCTTTTGCAATATAATGGGCATAATGGTTCAGTTAACTCTGTCCGGTTCCATCCTCAGAAAGACTTGGTACTCACAGCCAGTGGTGATAGTACCGCTCACATTTGGCAAGCTGTTGTTAGCTGGGATTTACCGGTAAATAACAATTTTATGACATCCTGCATATTTTATAATGCTGAAATTATCAGCAGAATGGAGAGAATACCTATTTTGTTTTTAGTACTTATCTTCTTGTGGAAACTTATTATTTTAGTATCTCCGTGTATTATTAGTTTGCTTTTATTTAAGAAAGGACATTCTTCTGAGGAAGAGTTAGAAGGGAGTGAAGAATGTGACGAGAGCAAATCTGATACAAAAATTGCCACTTTAAGGACCCCCGTATGTGAATTGGTTGGTCATTCTGGGCCCATTTCATCAGCTGACTGGCTCGCAGGTTGTAAAAAATATATTTAAAGTTTCCAGTTAATTCGATTTGATGTTTTTTTTTTGTAATTTTTAGGTGCAGATTATGTAATTACAGCCAGTTGGGACAGGACAGGAATGTTACATGATATTGAATCACATACAACAATTACAACTTTAACAGGTAATATTTTATTGGAATTGGAATATCTAATATTTCAACTGATTATAAATAATGTTCTTGTCAGAAGTAGAGATAAAATTGTATTTATTCAAAAGAGAAACCTAAGCAGGTATAAAATTAACTTGTTTTTGATAAGATGTGTCAAGATATCAATATATTGATTTGAATTAAAAATATTGAATTTTTTCATGATATAATTTCTACTTAAAATAGTATTCTTTAAAATAACCCTTTGAATATAATTATATCATGAAAAAATTCAAAGTTGGTTTGTTTATTAAATATCTCTTTATTGTATTGACATGTTTTCCAAAGAAACTGAACAATTTTTGTTATTATTAGAATTAACTTTCAAGTAGAATGTTTTGAGCGAATAGTTGTTAATTGCCTTATAAGAACAAAGAATTAGCTATTATTATGGTATATATAGCATCATTTAAGAGAAATGATTATAGGTTTCTCTGTTATTATAGGTCATGACTTAGAGATTACCCATGCTGCAACTCATCCTAGTCAAAAGTTGGCTGTTACTTCCTCAAGGGACACTACTTTTAGGCTGTGGGATTTCAGGGAAACTGTTCAATCTGTTTCAGTTTTTCAAGGGCACTCAGAGTAAGTGACCATATTACCATATACCTGTATATTACTTCTTCATTTATTTAATTGGTAGTTAGGTAAGCGTGGCAAGCTGATTTCAGAAAAACCTGCAAGCACTTATCGTGTTTCTACACGTGCAATTTGTTTCAACAATTTTTTGTACCACCATAACTTTTTTCTGTTAATGTAGAGACCTGAAATTAGTATCAAATGCAGAAATCTGAAATCTCATAATCTTATAAAAAATTGAAACATTCTTTCAAAAAAGCGTGTATTTTGATACGTCTTGACCCATTCACTCATCAAAAGTTATGAAGTACTCTCGATACTTTAGAACCATGAGGTGTAGCATTTAAGGAAAGTCTAAAAAAAGAGAAAACATAATACAAATATGAAAGACTACCGTGATCTCTATGTGCAGTTGTCTGTAAGTGGATAAGTACCACCTTCTGGCGGATTGAACTACACTTTAAACTGATTGTTATGTAGTTAATTCGAGTTTCATAGGATTATAGGAACATGGTTAAAGTAGGATCTAAAGTTCAATCATACTAAAATCACTGATGGTTTTAAATAGACCTTCTATGAGACAGACACCAATTTGTTAGAAAACGCTTAGTGGTAGTGTGAATGAGATGCAAAAAGTAGACTACCAGTCTACTTCATACTTTACTGTCTCATATGTGCCACATGTAGGTAGTATTTACAGAACAGTTAGATCGTCATTTATGCTATTCATCATCATAGGACATATATGCGCTGTTACTGACTTTCATGTCATCTCACTTACTTTATCTTTACATGTAATCTCTCTTTATGTCTTACACTGTAAGGATTCCAATTAATGAATTCCCTTCTCCTCTGGAAAGATTGATTTTTTTTTCTGTTATTTACAGAAGTGTCACTTCGGCAGTGTTTGCCAAAGAAGACAAAGTAGTATCGGGGTCGGACGACCGCACTGTAAAAGTGTGGGATTTGCGAAATATGCGATCTCCCTTAGCTACTATACGTACTGACTCTGCTATTAATCGATTATCGGTATCATCAACAGGTGTGATAGCTATTCCGCATGATAACCGACAGGTGCGCCTATTCGACTTGACCGGTCAAAGACTAGCACGCTTACCACGGTCTAGTAGGCAAGCCGGTCATGGCCATAATCGAATGGTCGCTTGCACTGCGTGGGCGGACGAACCCTCAAATAATATCAATTTATTTACTTGCGGTTTCGACAGGAAGGTTCTCGGGTGGTCTGTGCAATCCGTTAAAGATAAAGAGAAAGAGAAAGATATTTAAATTTATTTAGAATAAGACTAATAAATATTAATTAATTATTTTTTGATGGATAGGAATACTTTTTTATTATTTAGATAGGTTGATGTCGGAAATTGTGATAATTACTGTAATTTATTTTTTTAATTATTATTACACTTTATTTTTTATTTTTTTCTCATTTTGTTTGCCGTTAATAATTGATAGACTTTTTTCAATAATTTGAGAAGCTTTTACTGAATTACCGACGTTAGTCCGTCCATTGCAAATCGTTTGTGTTTTATTATAATTGATATTAAAACCGTTAAACATTCAAAACGAATTCTAGTTGCTTTTATTGTAAAAAAAATAGATTATAGAATTTTGGTCGTTTGCCCTCATTAAAAATAATGTTTGGGTTTTAATTTTTTATTGATCGTTTATAAAAAGAAATAGTTTAACATTAGCTATGAAACCATGTTCTAGATTAATGAGCAAAAGTTGATATTAAAAAATATCTTATTTTTAATCTTCAAATGAAACGAGTTATTAGGATAAATAAAAATGGCTTACAAATTAAACGAATATAAGATAATTATTTAAACCTAATGGTAATTGAATTTATGGTTCTTAAAGTGAAAATACCACTACTTCCTTGACTTATGCTATCAGTAGGAATTTATATCCCAAAAATAGTCCTTAAATTGCACATATCAACGTATGCATTTAATCACTGCTTTGTTACTGTAAATCTGATGAACAGTAGCTGAAGGTACGGTTACGGTATTTTGTGACATAATTGATTTCATATGAATGTGATAGTTTAATATATATAAATATACGTGTACAATCAGCATTGTTTACTGCTTATCAGAACTAAAAGTGGACCTATGGTGCAGGAAGGGGGTTTAAAATTAGAATTTCAAGAAATTTTGTTTTATTATTTGATATACACATTTTGTTGCAAAAAATATTTTAATCGATTTAAATATTATAAAGATGCGTTATCAAAATTAATTAACAGTTTGGAGGGAAAGTTGTTTGAAATTTCTTAGAAAGCTCCCTTCCGAGATATTATTGATCAATAAGAGAAACTTGTGGTTGTGATAATCAAGAAGTAAATTTCTGTAAATTTGCTATGTAGTTCAACATATTAAAAATTGTCTCTGTTATAAACTAATTAAATCCACTTAAAGGGTCTATTGATATTTATTATTTTGTGCCCTTCAAAATCAGTAAAATTCTTATAATGCTTTTATTGCATTTTGGAATAAAAAATATTTAGGATATATAATAATAAATTAATAAGTTTGTGGGATTTTTTAAAAATGCGGATTATTCCGTTAAGTGAAATTTAGATGGACAGTGAAGACATGGTATATGTAGAAAGCTTTTTGGATAATAATTACAATTGGTTTTTATTTAGTTCTGTAAAAACAAGAAAAAAAAGGTACAACTGGGAAGAGGAATAGTAGTAGGAGCAAAAAAATTGTCAAAAGTAAATGTTAAGGATTCCATTAGTAAAATTTTGGTGGTGGATGAAGTGGAATTTATAGGAATATATAAATTAATTTTTCAATATTTAAACAAAGAAAAAAAGTTAGAGAAAACTAATAGCAGATAGAACTAAATGAGAACTGCAACGTAATGATAGTAGTAGATATTTAGTAGGGAAAGAAAATTTTTCCTTAGATAAGGAATACTCAAGTCTTTAAAAAAATATCTGCAGTAGATATAAAGATATATTTATTTTAGCGAAGAAAATCTTTTTTACATAAAGGACATTTGAAAGAATTTTGTAGACACATTCGGAGACATTGAGGATGAAACAGGTGGTTGCAAGGAGTGATCCTGGCTCTGCTCATTCGATTAAGGCAAACTGCACAAATGTCATCCCATTCCTGGATCTCCTTGTTTGTTGCAATCTTGAACGATTGAAA
Organism: Agrilus planipennis; assembly: GCF_000699045.2. NCBI lineage: Eukaryota > Metazoa > Arthropoda > Insecta > Coleoptera > Buprestidae > Agrilus > Agrilus planipennis. Next base: position 582,933 of record NW_020439170.1, on the reverse strand, counting down.
TGTTTCTATCTCCAATAAAAGAACGGTTACGTAGTTGTAGAGCAAATCTTTTAGACGCATGTACAATATAAAATACGTGCCAAATAACGTATACCACGATAGTCGTTTTGTTAGCATTAAACTGATTACTACAAAGCCGACAAATATTGAATAAATGTACATTACGATTGGAACGTACAAATGTTCCATCGAATCGAAAATATCGAAGTTAAAATAACGAACAATTTCAGGAATCAGTTCCAAAAATAATTTCTCGGTACAAATGTAATAAATAAACGTCACAATCGTGTAAAGGGTTTTCGGTTTGTAGACAATTCCTTGTTCTTTCAAACAAATGACGATGACGATTGCCTTCGCCCATTCAAGGAGTATTTTGAACACCCATCGCACCAAGTCCAGTCTCGAGTAGCTGCTATGGATGCTAAAGTTATTTGTTACAATGTCTCTAACTTTAGACACAAAATAGGTGAAAACTGTGTAAAATAGAAGCGTCGTGGGACCGGTGATCGCTTTGGCTGGCATCAGTTCTTTAACATAAGGACGTAACATCACCATGTCGCACAAGGAAAAGAAAAAAAGCTAAAGGTAAAATTAATAATATTCAATTAAGCATTTTGTAGTTTAGGATTTTTATTTCAATTTTAAGGATTCCTTGCTTCAAAAAGAAGAACGGAATTTTTAGAGAGGACATTTGCCTATCCATTTTTTAAAACTGGTTTGATTTAAAAATTTGAAGTATGGCAAAGTAATTAAATTGACCAGCATATTTTCTTATGGTTATCGTCAATAAACATTTATATGAAGGTATTTTTTTAATTGTTCTTTACATAGGTACTTTATTTAGTTGAATATGATCAAGTATATAGATATACTACCAGAAAAGTTCGTCAAAAAGCATGTTTTGATTTTTGAAGCTACTAACAGAGACAAAAAAAGATTTATGTGGAAACTGTAGAAAATTTTTTTAATTTTATGGTTTTTGAAAAAGACGGAACTCCTCGCTTCAAAGTCGATTACGCACTTAAAATAAAACTGATTTTTTTTATATTTTACTTTTGCATGCCTGAATTAGTTACATAAAATTTGATTGTTTGAATGTGATTATGTTTACTGTAAGAAAATAAACGCAGTTAATTTAAAATTTTCTGGTTAGACACAGGTAAAGGATCAAATAGGATTTCCATATACCTGACATATAAATCCGTATAAGTTACTCATTTTCATTAGATTTCGATCTAAAGTATCCAACTCTTCAAAGATAAAAATTAAAATGGAATTCGTGTGAACCAGAAAGCGCATTAATTTAGCTAAAATAATAATTATGAATTAGGATATATTACTTTTTATATTATTTTTATAAACCTGCTGCAACATTAAAGGCTGTAAGGAAAAGCGACTGCTGCAAAATAAGTTCGACACTTTGCGTCTCTTCTGTTACCGATCCACGACTTTCCATTTTTTGTATTTTCGAAAAAAATGGATAATATACACAAAAATTTTGTTTGACACTTACATAAGTAATTAAATGTACATAACCTTCTGTAAAAAAAATGTTTCTAAATATTTTTGGAATGACGTTCCACTCTGTATATTCATATAAAGTGAACAATTAGTGCAAAAGTTACCAAAATTTTTTTGTGTAACAAAAGTTCTGTTTTTTTAATTAAATGATTTGGCATATACCCGAACTTATATTTTTTTTTACTTTTTAGGAAACGCGGCGATTTTAAAACATTTTTTAGTAGTTTATAATAGTTTTTTATATATTTAGATTATTGACAATTCTCTATATTATAAGAAAACTGGTTTTTATTATTTATTTGATTATAAGTTAAAAATTTGTTAAAAGCATAGTAGTCTAAGTGCGACTTTATTTTTTTTTAATTCTACAACAAATATGAAAAATTGATGAGTTTAAAATAACA
>NW_020439170.1:541641-580860 GCF_000699045.2 Agrilus planipennis | reverse complement strand
AAATATTTACTTAAAATTAAATTAATTATATCTGAATACTGTTTCATAAGATTTCATTTTACAGGAACATCAGAAGAACTCCAGATACAATTAAATTATGAAATTATGGAACATTGGTTGTATTAGTCCTCATTTGCTCCGGAAAAAGCAATAAAGTGCCTTTTTCCATTGGGAACGAAGTCAGTGTGCTGAAAAATGGATTTATGACAATGAACTGGTATGTAACAGTATCAATTAAAAATAGTAAATGATATCTTTAGATAACTTCAACTTCTTAGACATTTGTTACTTGTTTCAATTCTAATATATTCAGTTAAATAAATTCTTTTCCTGAAACATCTGAGGATTTCGACCCCATCCTTAGTTTAGTCTTAATTAATGTGTATTAATAATATTTTGTTAATAGAGTTTAAGTTTAGTATTTTCTCTTAAACTTTGTACTTATTTTTTATCGTCACAGGTGTTTTTTAGGCACCGTTCGCCCAATTATTAAAAAGAAACAAATTTGAAAAGAAGCAATATTGTACAAAAAATGCAAATGCAATCACAATATGATGAAGAGCTTCTCTAAATATGCCATGCCTTCGACACCACAGGGAATCTTCTAATACTTTTGGTAAGATTTTAAAATCTTGTATTCCAATTGTTTGACATTATAATTTGACTACTATAATATTGTACTCTTCTGAATTGTAATAGTTAATTATTGAGCTTGATAGTCTTATTATTTGATTGATAAAAGTTACAGTTCTTAATTTATGTATTCCTTCACAAGTTACACCTGAAGCTGAAACACCATAGTTCAGTCTGGAATGTAATAATCCCTAGTAAAAATGCAAAGAAGCGATGTACATAAAATATTTTTAAGTTCTTAATATTTTAAAATATAATATTTAAGATGAAACTAACGTTAAATTCTTTCAACAAATAAGGATTCGTGACCTAAGAGAAGTGGAGCCCCTTCATTTCTCCCTCCCCTTGGACTTGAAAATATGTGCAGTTCAATTACAGCTGCATATGTGATGTTCTGTCTGTTTGCCTGCTATGGGGCTCATTTCACCATGGGTGGTATTAGTTTTCCTTTCATAAGCATCTGTTATTAAAAGGCATTTCTCTGTTGTCAACGCTTAGATATAAAACTGTAGCACCGTAAAGTAATCCTCTAGGTAAGCATTTGTTTTACCGTTGATTATTTTGCTTTTTGATTGTAATTGAATTCATAATAATTATTCGTCTCCGGCATCTGTGGTTTCTCTTTAACAGTTATCTATTGTTTGTAGCATAAATTAACGTCGTGTATCTATGATTTTGCTTGTACCTATTATCTATTGTCTAAAGCTTAAATTAATGATATATCTATGATTATTTCTTTATGCATTTATCTATTGTCTACAGCATAGATTGATGCTTCGTATATTTATGATTTTTTGACATTTATATCACGTAAAATTGACGCTTGTCACATTTTATAATTCAGATATTTTACTTGCTTTTTGCTGCATGTTTTTAGGTATGTTAACTCCATCCTTAATTAATATGTAATTATTATTTTTGTTTGTCCGTTTCCGCAGATTGTTGCAGAAAATGAGAGAGAATAAAGTTCAGTTTGGTCATACTGATACAACCAATGTCTACATGGGTGTGGTCTTTTGTAAAGTATGCTGTTCTCGTCTTCACCTTGTAACATTATGCAGTCAATTTTGAAGCGGCGAGTGAGAATAACTGGGGATTTATTTGCATTTCACTGGAACAAATTGTCTGCTGTAATATTTCTTCTGGATTTGTTTTACTTTTCACACCTGCAAACTTTGGAACCTTACAGTTCATTAAGGTAGGAATACTTGATATTATTAATTTTAATTGCTCTTTATTAATCTGTTACCACCGTATCTGTTTCAGATCGACGTTGGAGAAGACAAAGATGATCCCATAGTTGAAATAGTTTTTTATCTTGCATGCTGTATCTAGTAGAATTCATTAAATTTATTTTATTCAAATTAATTTTTTATTTTGCATGTTTTTTGTAGTTAATTTGAATTAGTTTTTATTTTGCATGCTTATTTTTGTTCATTTTATTTGAAGTAATTGTTGATTGTAGATGTTTTTATTTTTTTTTGTGTGTAATAGTAGAAATAACACGTTTAGTAGTTGTAGTATAGTCTAACCTTGCTTACCTCTTCGCTTAGCTTACTGCATATTCTTACTATAAATTGCTTTGCATTTACCCTACGAGTTCTACATGATTCAACGTTTCGTTATCGTGTGTGTTTCTTCTCACCCTTGTGGAATTAGGGAGGGCCTCCCCGAACGACTTCCCTTGGGCTTAGCTATTTAGTTGATCTTAAAAGTGTCTTATACACTTTTCGCGAGTCTACTCTAGCGTTACTTCCTTTCAGACAGGGTACAGTGGGTTATCTGGAATAGGAGCAATAGGCGACTGCCCAGCTTGCCTTGGCGAAATCTGTCCGATCTTCTCTACCAAAGCTATTAGTATTTGTCGTTAGTCCTTGTAATTGCCCTATTCGCTTTCAGATTATGAGGTATTTCCTATGAAGAACGAAGACATCATTTTCTTTTTTGCTTTTTATTGTAATTTCTTTGAAATTTCATGTGTTTTCTTGTCTTTGTCTTACAGGTATTTTGTTTTTTACTGCATAAACTGTTATATCTTTATAATCATAACTTAGGGTGATATTTAAAATGTTTCTAAATTGATTTTTTGGTGTAATTGTTAAATTAATTATTTGTTTACGCTTTCAAAATTAATGTTCGTTTTGGGTGGATAGGGTGGCTATAAGGGGAGATGCGGAGGCCAATGAAGATTAGGGAGGCTTTTTTCTCCCTAATCTTGCATTTAAATAATAAATGTATTTTCTTTGAAATTTTATTGATTTTCTTGTCTCTCTTACAGGTATTTTATTTTTAACTTTTATAAGTCGTTAGAATGTATTATATCTTAGATACATTGTTTATATTGATGTATTGTTGTTATTTGAAATAAATTTGTACTTTGTTATAATAAATGTAAATTATATTTCTAAATAATAAATGTATTTTCATTGTATTATCATTCTTTAGTATTTAAATAAATAAATAAATAAAGTGTGTGTTTTTAATTTGTACTCTGACTTGAACAACAGTAAAGAATAAAATAGCTCAAATACTGTGAAAAGAAAAGAAATTGCGTCAATTTTTGAAAATTACCAGAGCCATATCGCATGCTCAGGAGCTGATCTGTTTGTAAGAAAGGTGAAATTAATCCCGCGCTTTAATTCTGAACTGAAAAAGTTTAAGGCCGAACGATGTAGAAAAATGAAAAAAGACTTCGATATAGTTGATTCCGCGCTAAAAATTGGTACTTTTAAAAAGACCTTTTGCGACTTATGCTCTCCTAATACAAATGTTCGAATTTATGAAAATTTTCGGTTTTGAGCTAAATACGAGGGTTGGTCAGAAAGTAATGGAAAAAACAAATTTTTTGAAATTTCGTTGTTCCAGAACTTTTCGACTGGCCCTCGTATATGACGCAAAACTGAAAATTTTGTTAAATCTGAAAATTTGTATTAGGAGAGCATAAGTCGCAAAAGGTCTTTTTAAAAGTACCAATTTTTAGCGCGGGATTAACTATATGGAAGACTAGTTTTTCGTTTTTCTACATCGTTCAGCCTTGAAACGTTTAATTGTACTATTACTATCATAATTTATGTTCATTTCCAGTATTATAACTATAAATTAAATTTCTCAATAGATGTCTAAGTGTTATTTTTAATAAGTAAAACGCTGTTTACATCAAATGAGGTTTATTTAGCAATTTTATTATATATTGTAATTCACATAAAATACAATTTGTTCAATAATACATTTATTGTTGCAAATTAATAGCATTTATAAGAAACACAACGTATGAACATCGATAGATCAGTATTTCAAATAACAATACTTAAATATAAACAAAATATCCAAGATATAATACATTCTAACGACTTATAAAAGTTAAAAATAAAACACCTGTAAGAGAGACAAGAAAATCAATAAAATTTCAAAGTTTACATAAACTGCCATATCATTATTATTTAAATGCAAGATTAGATTTAGAAACATTGTAAATATCACCCTAAGTTATGATTATAAAGATATAACAGTTTATGCAGTAAAAAACAAAATACCTGTAAGAGAAAGATAAGAAAACACGAAATTTCAAAGAACATACAAAAGCAAACAATACGATGTCTTCAGTCTTCTTCGGTTACCTGAAAGCGAATAGTGCAATTACAAGGACTAACGACAAATACTAATAGCTTTGGTAGAAAAGATAGAGATATGTTAAACTAGTACTACCACTTATATAAAAAATATAGAACTATGTTTAGCTCTACGATTACTACCAAAAAACATCTACAAACAAACATTAATTCAAATAAACTAAAAAAACATGCAAAATAAAAACAAATTCAAATTAACTACAAAAAAACTTGCAAAATAAAAAATTAATTTGAATAAAATGAATTTAAACAAGTAATTCTATTAGATAGAGCAAGATAAAGGACTATTTCAACTAATGGATCTGCTTTGTCTTCTCCACCGTCGATCTGAAACAGATAGGGTGGTAAGCAGTGGCGGATTATCCATAAGGCAAAGTGGGCATATGCCTGGGGGCGCAAGGTTAAAAAGGGGCGCGCGCGGTAGGTTCTAAACCTAAAAAAAAAAAGTAACGGATAAATAATGAGCAATTAAAATTAATTATATCAACTATTCTCACCTTAATTAACTGTAGACTGTAACGTTCTAAAGTTTGCAGATGTGAAAAGCAAACCAAATCCAGGAAGAATACCACAACAGGAAATTTGTTGTTTTAGTGGAATTCCAATAAATCTTCAGTTGTTCTCACTCATCGGTTGAAACTACATTGCACAATTCTGCAAGGGGAAGACGAAAGCAGCAAAACGAGAATATAGTTCAGACAGACAAAAAACTCTGCAGACGTTGGTTGTTTCAATACGAACTTTAATTCACTCTTTGTGTTGAACTATCTGCAGAAACTGACAAAAAAGCAAATTAATTACATTAATTAATGGAGGGATGAAACACACGACAAAATCAATGCAATCCATTTGGAAGAAATACAATAACAGAATAATAAAGAGCAATTGGTATTAATTATTTTTATATTTTTACCTCAATTAACTGCAGAGTAAGGTTTTCTAAAGTATCTAAGTGTAATAAGCAAGCCCAGTCCCGGAGGAATACCACTAGAGACAATCTACTGTTGTATCAGTGACTTCCAAATTAATTTCCACTTGCCTCCTCTACTCAGTTCCAAAATTGATTGCAAAATACTGCACGGTAGAGACGCCAAAAGGTTGGGCCGTTTCAGTAGCACAAAAATTAACTGCAATTGCCTGTCACTTGCTGGACAATCTGTAGAAACAAGTAAGAAAATGTTGCTGGACGTATGCGAAGGATGCAGGGCAGGGCATATAATGTATACTCATCTTCAAATAAAGATACACGCGTTCACACAAAAAAATTAACTCACTTCATGTTACTTAATCATGCAGAATGTCGCAGAAAACAGAAGGGTAGTTTGTAAGAATTATTCCAAACATTCTCTTAAAATTTAAATGAATTTTAATCATTTCATCATATAACGACGTTAACAACTCTGGTCTCTAGCCCCCGCCCTTGAACTGCTCCTTCTTTCTTTACTATTCATTTTTACCTGTATCAGGTTAGGTCAGGTTAAGCAGAACATCATCCTTCCGCCTGATACTGTTTTCTGACACATTCTGTGCATCGATTTTTAAAAATACAAATTGTGCACATTAAAAAAAAAGTGGTAGATACTTTTTAAATATTTTTATTACAAATTCATTTAAAATGTATTAAATCGTTTATAAACTGTAAATTTCAGCTGAAATAGACCTTTTAAGATACACACATTATTTTAAACGTGGAAATTACCAATTTTCTATAAATAAAATTAAAATTACATGATACGAAATAATTTGAATGATTGATAAAAAAATGTTTTCATAATAAAATGAAATACAATAAACGTACAAATAAAACAACATGAACATGTAGGCGTAGGTAACATCTAGAATATTTAGAGACACTTATTTAGCAAGCAATACTATGCACGGCGTATCTTCGCAATATTAATTTTTATTTATAGATACCCTCAAAATACACACGTAATAGAAAAATAGTGCAAAATACATTGACAAAGAAAGTCAACCAAATGTTAGATTAAACGTTTTAGTTTTCGATTTTTAGTTATAAGTAATAGGGAAAAAGGAAAATTTACATAAAAAATAATTTTATAGAAAAAGTATTTAATCTTAGATACGTAGGCTAAATAAGGTTATACATATACGATTTACATAAAAAAACAAATTTAATAGCGTACTACACTAGATTTAAACATGTATTACATATTGTATTTGCAACAATATGATCTCTCTCGGTACGTAAATTAATTTAAATAGAAGTTTAAAAATTAAAGCAATTTTTAAATTTTTAATAAAAACACATCACAATCTTAAAGGTGTTGCAGTGATTAAAATGATTTTATTTACTTGTTACTTCTACGTGTGTATGCAAAAATGTATGTACATATATATCTTATTCTAATTTACTATTTTAAATGCAGACTACTGTATAAGCTATAAGCTACTCATTACTTTTTTCTTTGTTTTTAATTACCGTTTGAGATACGTTATTGCTTTTAAAAATTTGCCTTTTCTGTCAGTCTCCAATAAATAATAGGCACAGGACGTATAGGGAACAGCATATAGCATATAGCATAATAGGGTACGATTTACAATTATTTACGATTTAATTTCGAATATTCCTCACCATGTCCGCATATCGTCCCGTGTAAGCACAACGCCTTACCACTTACACAATAAAAGTATATTCCCTCTTACAAATCGGACAATTTTTCGATGAATTGAGACATTGTCTCAAACAGTCGGCGTGGAACAGATGCTGACAAGGTGTTACCCTGGCTCTGTTCAAAGGACTGAGACAAACGGCACAAACATCGTCCCAATTCTCTATTTCCTCTAGAGAAGCCAAACGGAACTGATTCAGTACTGCTTGCTCGTTCTTCAACTGCTTCAACGAATTGCCAACCAAATCTTTAGTCCTCAAATAAACGGTCAGATAGGTGGCTATGAAAGTGAAACGGAACTGTCCATAAAACAAAAGAATCAGTCCCATGAGCGCCGCGACCGTTATGGTATAATATCGTAAAAGAACTGGCGCGTACAAAAACTCCAAAGCTTCTAAACAACTCAGTCTCAGAAACACTAGTACGGATGGAAAGAACTGAACGAACACCTTTTCTGTACACATGTAATACGTCCATGTTACGATGGTGTAGAGGGCCGTAGGCTGGTAATGCTCGAGACCCTGTTCAAGACCAAACACCAACAACATGAAGGTGACCGTTATGATGAACGTTACTGCCTTGGTCCATTCCAAAACGATTTTCGTTGCGGACATGGCAACGTGTTTGAGATTACTGTGATGAGTCATGTTAACGTACGGTGACCAATCTTCTTTTTCGATGAGTTCCTTGATGTAGGAAACGCAGTAGGCCAAGACATTATAAAACATCAACGTGTAAAGACCTGTGAGTTTTTTTTGAGGACAGTTTGTACCACCGAAATTACAGAGGAGGACTCTGTCGCACATCATGAAAAACACTAGCTGCAACCAAAGAGAAAAATAAAACTGAGAAATGAAATTCGTTGCGAGAAAATGAATGTATGAATTGAACAAAATGTATCAATTTGCATCAAATTTTGGCCTTTTTGTTAAGAGGTTTCCTCAGAGCGATTAAGTAGTTAGTGGGTAAGGTAGCCGTACACACAACCAGGACAGGCTTGGAATAAGCATTTTATATCGTTATGATTAGCTGCGTGGAGATAGCTAGAGGATTAGTAGCAGAAACAGCAGTAAAGAAAAGCGTAGAGGAATACAATGTGGCATGTTAGGCTTATCGGAAAACGAGAACATTAGCTCTGGATAGGATGAAGTGAAGGTGCGTTTTGAGCAAGTCTGTACATATATAATAATATATAATAATATATAATGTGGTGATGATGACGACGATGGTCAAATAATACTTTTTATTGAAATAAGTCATCACAAAAATGTTTTTGAATCTTAATTTATATCCCGCTAATAACACTCCCAAATAAATTTTCGTTTACAAACCATCAAAAATTTTTTTCTTCGTAACCTAAATTTCACTTTAATTTTCTAAAAGTTATGGGACACCTTTACTAATCCTTTACTTCCAACATGTGTCCAATAAATCTATCTACCTAGGTACCCTACTTCAATTCATATTTAATGATTTGTGACCAACGATTCCATTACAAAATGATAAAAATAAAAATCAATCTTACAACAGTTACTCATGAACAATGAAATATTTCTTACATATAACTCCCATCAACTATGCGATATTCAGTAATTACCTATCCATCCTCAAGAAGATTTTAACCACAAGTGAAAGGCTGATGTAAACTGATATTATTAAAACTTTTCTTCGCCCTTTCATATTATAGTCCGTACTATATATTATTGGTGTGAAAAAGAATGGGCTGAAGCTAAATTTTAGAAACCTAATGCAGTATCAAAATGTGTTCGTTCTTTATAATATATTATCAGTTAAAGAGACATTTGATTTACATTGTATTACATTGTCATAAAAATAATTTTTCCTGGAAATCTTTTGTCTGTATTTTATTTATTTTGATGAAAGCTTTCGTATACAAATATAACCAGCACGTTGCAAATGTAATTATAAAATTATCAGAGAATGAAGTGGAACGATAACCTCATCTTTACAACTCGACAGAGCAACAAAAGGCACACAATTATAACAATAACCTAGCAGAAAGTAATAAAATATTTGTTTTGTTCGGCTAAATGTACATTTTAATGTATAATTAATCACGTCAAATATTCCCGGCGCCTCCGCCATAATTTAAAAACAAATATTCCGCAATATTTTTAATTTCCTATAGATTAATATTAATTGCGGTTCATCATTTACCTAATAAACAATGAGTACAGTGTTTTATCTACAGTTCATATTTCAATTCAGCACTAGGAGTACTTACAAGGGGTGATCCGAAAGTTATGATATGGGGTATTTGCAATACTCTTATTTGCACTCGCTAGTTTAGTAGCGAATGGATATCCATTTCTGGATTACATTGACTTAAATACCTAGTAACAGTAAAAATGAAGAGAAACTGTTCTATAAATAGAAAACGTGTGTATCAAAGATATACAAGCCAAAAACGCTGGAATACTTTGCTCATCTATATTTTACAATTGTACGCCGGTTCAAGGAGTTTAAGGTGAGTAGAATATCCACGAAAGATGAACATTGTGAAGAATGCCCATCCACGTGGTAGATAGCCAGATGACATTGCCGCTGTGAGGCATTTTTTGGAGATTTTTTTTCTAAATTTATTCAAGGTTTAGAAAAAAATGGATGAAATGTATTTAAGTTGAAAAGACTATAACTCCGAACTAATTCAGGTAAAGAAGCAATTTTATCGAAAATTCACCAACGTTTCGCCCGCTGGAACCTCCTCACACTATAAGAACGTCAAGTGAATTCCAATTCCTTCCGTCAGGTAGAGAAATCTGACATTTTTCAATTTGTTGCAATACCAAGTAACTTGCTATACTTTGAGGAATCCTCCAATCAACGGACGAAGCGTTGGTTAATTGCTAATAAATGACTTATATAAATTCCTTCCAAAATGTAAATATCAGGGAGATGTACTTTAAAAAATAAAATTAATTTTAAGACAAGAGTTGTTTTCTACATGAGTAATTGCTACTTTTTGGATCACCCCTCGTACATAAGACTTAGAAAAAGTTCTAAATTTACAAGATCATTACTAAAATTACTTGTTCATCATGTAGTGTTGTACATAAACAATTTTATTATTAGTCGATTTCGAAATCGACAGCTTTGCTTTTGCGTATGTAGAAAAACAATGCAATTGCAAATAAAACATCAGTAGCTTCGACACGGAGAAAACTAAATTTTTATGACAATGCAAAAATTGCAATTTTCGAATGTAAATGAATTTGTCGTAGAAATAGTAGAATTTATTAGGTAACTTGTAATAATCTCAATTTTGACAGGTTTTTTTAAAAATTATTTCAAGTTTCTTAATTATTAGAATTTAATTTGTAATATCAGGTAAAATACCCAGTAAATTTATTTCTGCATTTCCTCCGTATAATTTCCTACTGTGGTTAATTTTAATCATTTTTATTACAGCAGCTTTTTCGCACAACATTGTTACAATAGTGTTCTACTATTGTTGTTGAGGGTTGCTCCAATAGCAACACCCATGTTCCCATGCATATTTTTTCTAAAGACTAACTGGTGAGGAACTGAATTATGAATGTACCTATAGTTTCTTAGTAAATTACACGTTACTTTGGCAATGATGGTTACCTCAGCCATTTCGTACGTATGTTTCATATGGAGTTGCACGATTAGCAATTGTGCTTATTAAGAATTAATGTAATTAATGTTTAAGTACCTTTCTGACGTTTCGTCTGTTACTTATGTATTAAGTTGTAACTTTTTATTGCGATAATATTCTTTACTTTTATTTGATAACAGCTTTATCAACTATGGATTGAACGGGTTGGCCGTGCTGAAACCAGTGGACCGTGTAAGGAAATCGTATCGAGTGTGCGAGATCCGCTTCGGATCGGAGAGTTTGTATCCTGGTCGCTGGAACAAATCNAAGTTATCTCTTTCGAGAGCAAAATTAATTTTTTAAAGTACTATTCTAGACTCTGGATAATTTAATAAATTAGTTGTATTACTAAAACGATTTGATTTATTACATGTTGCCATGCACTTGAACATACTAAAATTAAAATTAATGTGCGTGTATGAAGTGGATAACAATTTAGAAAATTTAAATTTTCTTGCACACGTGACGTTATAAATTCGAGATTCGTCCATGGAATATCGGAATTAATACAAAGTTGTTAAAGTTCGGATAATATGTTTCATTTTTTCCCCTGAGTTAATAATGAAAGTAATCAGGGCTGATTAGGGGAATAAAAAGATTTATTAGAATAAAACCTATATCTACGTTTCGCTTCAGCTCTGATGATCACTTTCAATTTGTCTTATTCTTTTGAATTTGAAGAAATGTGGAAAACTACTTATTTACCTATATAAATTTACCACTGATGTTTTATAGATAGATTCAATTTGTTCAGATTATGAAGAATTTTTGTTTGTATTAATTTTGTATTTTGGTGTTTTTAGTATTGGTTGTAACACTCGTTTTTGTCGGCTATTACTAGGGTTGCCACCTTTTCGGGCTTTACATAAAGTATTTCTCGACTAAATGGTTCAAAAAAAGAAAGTACTCAGCATAAAAATAAAGTATTTTATTTTTTGTTTTTAAAAACATATTTTTTGTTATACCTAGCAGCCAGTAACAAATTGCTATTGCTCTTAAATACATTAGCCTCTAAACATGGCAAACAAAGATTTAAGTAAACTAAAAGTTCATTTTTAATTAGTTTTAATGAAGCTTTATTCCTGTCGTCCCGCCACTTTGTGTTCATACCAGAGAATACTCTTTCTGTAAATGCTGAAGTGGCCGGAACGGACAGCAAAAGTGACACACTACTTTGAACAGATTTGGGAAACCAGGTTGTTCCGTAAATATGGCTTGCCATTTTTCTGTGCAATATTATTAATGCAAAAATACTCTGAATTTACAATAATCGCTTAAAAAATTACGATGTTTACTTAAGGCCTTAAATAAAGTATTTTTGCGTACTTTATGTGCATTGTAAAGTATAACGTACGCACAGTCGAAATAGAGTACAATACTTTATAATAAAGTACGGGTAGCAACCCTAGCTATTACCCTTTTTAATTTTTATTGTACTGTTGCCGTTGTGGGTTATTTTACTTACAATAAGGTACAATTAGTTTTTGACTTATATAAACCTCTACTTATTTTGTATTTATGAAAGGGAGTTGCTTTATGTGAAGCAATTTTTAATAGAAAACGTCTATTTCCTATTATACTGATGTAAAGATTGAATCGTGTCATTTTTTGCTTATCGTTCTTCATTTCGTAATGCTTCTGGTATAAATTTGACTATCAACGATAAAAATTGGTGGTGGTATTATATATGAATCTGTGTTGCACGTTATCATTCAACTAATTCCTTTTATTATTAATAAATTTTAATGAGGCCATTTGCAACATTTATATTAGTATCGTAATTAAGTTTCAAATTGTTTACGCTTTTGTATTGTTTATGGATTGAAACTGAATAACCCTGTGATTATGAACATTTTTAGAGCTGCTGCAAACCCAAACAATGATGTAACTACAAGCTAGTCAAAATAGGCCTTTTTCGTATTGTTTCTAATTAGTTAAAAATAAATGGCTAAAGATGTGCAAAATGCTTTTTGAAATGTATTTCAATACAAAATGCAAATACTTTTTTGTTTTATTTCAAATGTAAAATACGAAATAGATTTCCCTTTTGCATTTTAAATGCTAAATGCAAAATACGCATTTTCAAAATACTTTTTTCAAATAAATAATTTTTTGTAGTAGGCACTTACTCAATTTTCTACATTTACTTAAGTATAATATATTTTTTAAGAAAACCTAGCAGGCATTTGCTAATTTTTTAAATATTGGAGTTTTTCTAGACTAATACTGATGTTTACACTATATCACCAGCTCCGAAGATTAAGTATGATTCATATTTTTCAGTGTGAAGGGATTGAAATATAATTTTTCTATCTTTATGTTACAGTTTCTTTAGTTCAGCAACAAATAATTCTTCTATATGCTTTCTTACTTGCCTTTGTCACCCGTTTTAATTGGAAAAAAGACACTGACGTCAAAATAATTTGTTTAGCGTGAAAGATCAGAGTCAAAATAGGGTTGCAAATAATTTTATTGATGTAAAATCAACATCAAACATTTTATATCAAAATATTTACAACACCATTTTGTTTGTGATCTTTTATACGTTGTAATAAAAGAAAGAAATGCAATCCATAGTTTCTTTAGCTTTGGGTTCATCTAATAAGTGAAGTTTTTCGACTCGTTTTCTAACAATTTTAGATTATACGAATTTATTATCACAGTGCAATATCTTGTAGTTTTCAGTTTTACACAGCTGGCGTATATCAATGGATATTGTTTTGTGGGCTGTTTTGTGTTAATTCGTACAATTTCGAAGTTCCTTGCTAAAGGTACGATAAGTGGTGATTTGACAGGTGCTGATATCAATGTGGAACTTCAAAATTCCGTAGACCATGACATTGAACCCGAAAAACAACATCGATCCAATATTTTAGATTATCCATTTCCAAGGAGTTTAGAATTTTTTGGGCTCTCTTCAGTTAAATAATTAGAAGACATTCATGGAATGTCTCTTTGTCCTCTTTTTAACCTTCTAATACCTTTAGTGGCCAATGTGGGCAACTTTCATTCATCATTTTATATAATGTTTGATAGGTGATACTAGCAAAACTTTTGACGACAAAAATATTATTTTGCATTTTACAAATAGAAAATTGGAAAAGTANGGTTTTTTTTATTTTATATTTGCATTTTAAATGCAAATATTTCAAATAAATCACATCTTTGTAAATGGCTTGGTTAAAATCACTCATTAACATCATTGATAGCAATTTCTCAGAAAAATCAAAGAAAAATTAATGCTTCCAGATTGCAAAATAAAAAAATCCAAACCATAATGAAGACAGGTATTCATAATAAAATAATATTTGTTAATAAATTAAAATTTGGCTAAAGTTTTATTTCGTTAGGTAGTTTATTGTTTTTGTTTATGATATTGCTACGGACTTCAAATGCTGATGATTTTAATTAAATTCAATAGGTAAATTTGGTCCGGTTTTAACAATCTTTTTAATAACATAACAATTATCTTTACAATGTCAAAACGGATTTCTAAGAAATTTGGCAATAGATATACAAAATTGATTACTTTTTTAGCAGATAACAACTCCACTAAGTATGTTAATTTGTCTTTTCCAAGTAAAGAAGAAGTTATTTATATGTAACTTTCGAATAAATTATCCTTCCAATTTATGATCGATGTCATTCTTAAGGAGACTATCTTTAAGAAATCTGTGATAAACAATAAGCAAGCTAAATAAAGAGCTTAATAAAAATATGTAAATCCCTTAAGGCGTCAAAAACTTGTGAAATAATTAAAATCACGTTAATTGCTTTTCTAGTAAAAGGGTATTTTCTTAATGAGAACTGACTTTTAAGGCATTAAACTAGGTATATAAGAATTTGTGCTACACCCCTCGATCTCAGTTTTGCTGTTAGTCTTGATAGTTTTTCTCGCAGTGTTGCATCACGACAAAGACCTTTGGTAAGTTTTTTACGATTTCTGATCAACTTTATTAGAATAATTGTATCTAATGTACATCCCCATTGGGTCCTTTTACTTAGATTACTGTATTGTGCAATATACATTTTCACTGTACTATTATGAAGAACATATACAAGTGAAATGTACATCTCAGACTTGTCAAAAGATTTCTACAGAAGCGTATCTACCCCAAGAAGACAATAAATTGTGTTCTAATTTTAAGATTAACTTTCAGAAAAAACTTTCTATTAGAAAAACCTACATACGTAAATATATACTTACAATAAAGTTACCTCAATTTTGTAAAATATTCAACCGTTTAATCATTTTTGTAAAGTATTAAAATAAAAGAGGATCAAGCAGAGTTTCACAAAAATTTGCTATCTAAATAATAATAATAATATGTAAATGAAAAATGAAAATTCTAGTAGAACTGTTTATAGGCAAGTAAAAAAGTGTTTATTACAGAAAAGTAACCGTTAATATGTTGTCTGCGAATGTTGTCTAGAAATATTTAAATATTGGGCATATTTATTGTCTAATACACCAAGAAAACTAGAAAAAAAAAATTTTTTTAAAGATCTCCAAATATTCTCGTCCAAGATATTACAGTTATGTTTAGTTTGAAGTAGTGTGGTCACTTCTGATTTATGAATTATATCGTTTATCACATATTGCTAAGCATTTATTGTCGATTAAATCTGAATTAATACTAGTCCAGAGGGCGTGTACGCGTAATAATTAATATAAAACGTTTATAGCCAAAAAGTATTGGCGCCTTGCACATATGTATATAGGCATCGGATATCTATTACCATTCGAAATGAAGTGTATGTATGTACCACTTTTTAGCAAAATCGAAGCAATTAATTCATATAAATTTGGTATCATTATAGTTCGCTGATAATTATAGTACTCGATAGCCGTAAGTCTGAGATGGAGTTGATCGTCATAGGTCGTCAGTCCTAAGACTGGTTGGACACGCACCTTCACTCTCCTATCCTGAACTAATCAGTAATATAATCTAGGTCTACCTCTACTCCTCTTAGCTCCTCTTTCTGTTTCTAATATGTTTTTAACTAGCCTTTATGTTCTAAAAAAGATATGTCGTAATTCGTAAACAACAAAAGTCGTAGAACAGTGATAAAAAAACGTAAATTTAATAAGCTGGTAATCTGTTGAAGAATTTAAAGAAAAAATCATTGAGCGATTTATTTGCACGGGCATACTTACTAGTTTTATTTTACGTGTTAAAAATCGGATTGTTGATGTGCAATATAGGTGCTTATTTCATACAGTTAAAATTGTTTTAATATGTTTTCAATCTTGCATTGAGTTTACTGTTACCCAGTAAGTTCAACATATCCTAATTTAAATTTCCAAGAGTCTGTTTAACATTAGTTGCTATTTTGAAGTTCTTGTTTATAAAATTCGTAATTTTTGATACGTATATCGAACAGATATATCTGGCTTAGTTCCAAAAACAAGAAAAAAATACGAGGTAAAAAACAACGTTCATACTTTGTACGCTTTTCCTCACAAGTTCGCAAAATTTCTGAGATAATGTACAGCAAAAGGCATACATGTTTTCATAATAATCTAAAGTAGAATCGTTATTAAATACCTGCTATGCGCTATATGAATTGAATAAACATGTTTTCAAACGCTTTTAATATGGTGCAGAGAAATAGCATATTTTTGTTTACCCATAACTATTTAGCAGATACTACATAAACATGACATTTTATCGCTGATTATTAGATTATTAGTGCAGAAAATTTAATTGATTCACACACTACATTCAATTTTAAAGTAATCATAAATATTGTCTACAATTTGCTTGTGTTTATTGCATTCGTCCGCATGATATATTTGTACCTAGACAGGAAAAAAATGACAAACAGACAACACTCTCATCTATGTTAAGTAATTTCTGACAGCTCTGGAGTTGTTCTTTATAAGTAGTTATAGTTTTAGTTTCTGAAGTTATTAAACTTTAGTATGTAACAGAACTTTCGCGCACTTAGCTAACGAAAATTAGACTTTATGAAGTTAGCAGCATGCTCTAGAAACTGAAAAGTTTCCACCAACCAAACCCGAGAGAAAATTACTTATGAAGGAACATTATTATCATTACAATATGTAACAATAAATTATTAGAGAATTCCCCCAGAAAACTGCAGCAAATAAGAAAAGATGTCTTTGACAAATTTTCATACCCCAATCTCGACCGCAAGAAGGAAGCAACTATACAAACATCCTGGATTGGCCATGCTTGTCTAATGCACGTAGATATAATCAAAAATGGATTATTTACAAAATGCAGTACCAATACTTTTCAATCTGTAGATCATCCTGATTGTGAAAACTCAAACTAGAAAACATTGTCTCGCAATGCCGATAAGTGAAAAGCTGGGATACCTGCACCTTTATAAAAAGGCATTGAAATTTCCACAAGACACCAGACTATACGACGAAATATATAATGAACAGTGACTCAAAGCCTTACAAATAATGCAATTTAAAGCAACTATTTAACTAAAAGAAATTAGAAAACATACCTGGTATGTTTACCAGCAGCATCCTTAACCATCTCACGGGATATTTATAATTGGCACTTATAAGTACCGGCAGGACTAGACAGGAATAAGTAACTAGCCAAACTCCTCCAAGTTTGAGTAGAAGTGGTGTGTGACCCTTCGAGCAATACGGAAGTAAAAACAGCACCGAAAGGAGACATACTGTAACAAAAGAAAATTTTAAAACAATAAGTGGAAGTCCTTCCCCTTTTCAACTAAAGATTAATCAATTGTTTTAGAAATACTAATTGATTAATTTTTACATCATAAAACACTTGAAATGTTTTGTTCTTAATTAACATAAAAGTCCAACTTTTTTTTAAGAATTCGGGTCCAAATAGTAATTTTTATTATTTTCGCTTACGAAGCAATGGGCTAGTGGGGTAAATTGTAAATATCTCTTTAATATTTAGGTAAACATTCCTTTTTCATTTTCTCCGTATATTAATTTTTTTTTGTCAATGACGAATTTTCAATATTGTGTTATTTTTGAAAAGTTCTATATTAATCAGTTTTATATTGCGGTATATCAGCCTAGNCTCCAAGTTTGAGTAGAAGTGGTGTGTGACCCTTCGAGCAATACGGAAGTAAAAACAGCACCGAAAGGAGACATACTGTAACAAAAGAAAATTTTAAAACAATAAGTGGAAGTCCTTCCCCTTTTCAACTAAAGATTAATCAATTGTTTTAGAAATACTAATTGATTAATTTTTACATCATAAAACACTTGAAATGTTTTGTTCTTAATTAACATAAAAGTCCAACTTTTTTTTAAGTAAATTCTAGTCACGTTTTTAAAAATAAATTTTATTTTTCAATAATTATTTATACGTGAGTCTTTTTTAATTTTATTTAAACAGAACAATTGTCCTCACTTGAGTGTAAATTCGGCTCTTTAGTTATAAAACGTTTTTTGTTTACGTGTAAGTGTCTGCTATTTGGTGTTTTTATTGAATTAGAGGTGTATCTCCACTGTTGATAAGGTGCCAATATTTCGCGGGCACATAAGTTTACTTTATCAGGTCGAGGAAAGGTCGAGGTGATTGATCATTCGGAGCCAAAACTTACATACACTTACACATATATCTGCAAAATTACAGTTTGGCGTAAAAACATGCGCGTTTAACTCTCGCACTTTCTAAATATAAATATTTAAAACAATAGAATTTGAAAACAATCGATAATAAACACAAATGACTTGTTGGTATTTTCACGATTACGTATAAAGACCTTTAAGCAGTCAATATTCGTTTAAATATATGAGTCGTTTTTTATTTTTATTTTTATTTTTTGAAAAGTGAATACAAACTTATTTACTCTTTTCATTAAAGAATTATTTGTGACGAAAATTTTAAAATATGCAGGACAAGAGGTTGCAGATCATATATTCAGCCTAGTTAGTATAATACGAGGAAGTCTAAAAGGACTATAAAGGAAACGTAGTAGTTGCCATATTAAAAAAGAGAGGCGCGAATAGCTGAGAGAAATTTAGAACAATTAGCTTAACTTCACAAAACTCTTAACGAGTAAAACAGAGAAAACAATACAAAAAGGAATGTGCGCGTACATAAGATTTATAAATTTAGAAAAAGCTTTTGACAATGTTAAATTGGACAAGATGTAGATTACACTTAAAAATACAAGGATGAGCTACAGAGGTAGGAGAGTAATATATAGTTACTATAAAGAACAACAGAGAATTACAAAACTTGAGCAGCAACGCGGGGAAGTAAATATTAATAAGGGAGTCAGAGAAGGATGCACACTGTCACTACTATTTTTTAATCTACGAGGGTGGATTGATAAGTTTCCGGCCTGACCAAGAAAAACAAGGTTTTTAAAAATTTTTTTTTTTTATTTCTCAACATAATCTCCTCCAAGGCTGATACATTTCTCATAGCGGTGTTCCAGTCTATTAATGCCATCTCTATAGACTGATTCGTCAAGCTCCTCAAAATAACCATTTACAGCTTCGATTACTTCTTCATTGTCCGCAAATCTCTTACCGCCAAGCCATTTTTTGAGATTAGGGAACAGAAAATAGTCACTCGGGGCTAGGTCTGGAGAGTAAGGAGGGTGCGGCATCAATTCAAACTTTAGATCGTTGATTTTAGCCGTCGCAACGATTGACGTGTGCGCTGGTGCGTTATCGTGATGAAACAAGATTTTTTTCTTCGCCAGATGAGGTCGTTTAATTTTCACCTCGTGGCTCAAACGTTGCAATAAGTCTGCGTAGTATTGACCAGTGATAGTATTACCCTTTGCAAGGTAATCAATGTATATAATACCTCTTGCATCCCAAAAAACAGTAGCCATAACCTTGTTCGCCGAAAAAATTGTTTTTGCCTTCTTTGGAGTTGGTTCCCCTGGTCCAATCCACTGTTTAGACTGTTCTTTGGTTTCAGGAGTGTAGTGGTGGACCCACGTTTCGTCAACGGTTACGAATCGACGCAAAAATTCGCTTGGATTACGCTTATACAATGACAAATTTGCGGTAGAAATGTTTTTTCGAATCAATTTTTGGTCGACTGTTAGCAAACGCGGCACCCATCTTGCACAGAGCTTTTCCATATGCAAATGTTGGTGCAAAATATGTTGCACACGTTCATATGACATCTTACAGGTCTCAGCTATCTCACGCACTTTCAATCTGCGGTCTCCCAGCACTATTTGATGAATTTTTTCGATCATATCTGGAGTTGTGACCTCAACGGGGCGTCCTGAGCGAGGCCCATCAGAGGTGCTCACACGACCCTTTTTAAACTCGGAAACCCACTGCTTAACGGTTGAATATGACGGGGAGGATGTCCCCAGTGTTGAGTCCATCTCTTTTTTAATTTCCTTCGGCGTTAACCCCTTCAAATAAAAGTATTTGATGACAGCACGATTTTCCTGCTTTTCCATTTTTACGAAAACCACAGAGGCGTCTTGTTCAGCGTGCTGTCAAACCTACACTAGCAAGGAGATCGGGCTGAAACTATAGCTACAAGCTATCCAAGGATGGTACTATAGAATGTCACCTCAAGGTAGGCCTAGTGGCGTCATCTCTTGGTTAGGCCGGAAACTTATCAATCCACCCTCGTATATATCGAAGAAGCGATAAACATTATTAAAGACAGGACAACTTTAGGGATAGATATACAGGGCGTATATAACAAAAGTAAAACAAAAATTCTGGTATGCAAGGGAAGAAAAGGTGAATATAAAGATAGGAGACGAAAACTTAGCTCAGGATGGAAAGAGCAGTAGAGATATAAAACAAGAGGCTAGCGCAGGATCGGGTCTCCTTCAACAAACAAAGCTACTGCTATGCTCACAGACGGTTAATTTAGAAATTCGAAAAAGACTGTTAAAGGTGCATGTCTGGCGCTGTACAGGTGCGAAACGTGGACGATGGGCGCAGCGGTTGGCGTGGATATAAAAGATTATAAATGGAAGTCAATAGGAAATAAGCGAGACAGGTTGTTAGGACACCTTCTCAGGCATGAAGTAGTAGTTACAGACATATTAGAAGCAGAAGCAGGAGTTAGCAGGGGTAGAGGTAGACCTAGATTAGATTACTGTTCACAAATACATGGTTATAGGTGTGGGATGTACTAGTTTTAGGAAAATGCAAAGATTAGCTTAAGATACAAAAGAATTTGGTGCGTGTCCACCCTGTTAAGACTGTCGATCTTATGACGATATATAATACAAATACAAAAATAAACATTAAAGTTTGGTTATTTTTATAAAGGTTAATTAATCGTAAGGAAGAATGATTTTTCAAGACTCAGCCTACATCTATGGTAAAGGATTACAAGGAGAGTTCAATGTTAGTACAGGGAAAAAACCTGAAATATATCTCTTAATAAAACATGAACGATGTTTTGTATTTCTTTGACAATCTATCCCTTTAATGAAAGATTTTATTGAGAATCTTGATTGACTCATTGGCTAACGTTGAGCAGAAAGTGTACTGGAGTTAAAAGGAAAATAAAATTTCAAACCTGAATTTCTATCTAAATTCAACCCATTTTAAGCTTAAAAAAGTAGGGTGAAATAAGCTCTAAAAACCTTATCGAGACCAGTAACAGCTCCGAAATAAGATTTCGTTCGATTTCATACATCGTAAAAATTATGTAAATATGTAAGTCATAAAATTTAACGGTATATTTGTGCGAAAATCGATTGGTTAATTTTGCAATTTCTTGCTATTTGTTTTTTATTATATGTACAGCTACTCTAAAATATGTTATTATTCGTCCCATTTAAAATTAGCCTGCGCGAGTAAACAAAAGTTGTTTATGTTTTCTAACAAGCAATTTTAGGACTGAATCTATCGCGTGCGTGATCTTAAAATTTTGTAACGTTTAAATGAGAATCTGTTATATTATTTGTTTTCATGTTCACACAACAATCAATTTGGTGACATTATTAGTAATTTTGCAATCTATATCTGCTGTAAACGTTAAACATTAAAAAAATCAATAGTTATGACGTGTCATCACAATATATGTATAGGCAACCAAGTATATACCCGAATATAGACATTTAAAACCAGTTCATTTCCTTGCAATTGTTTAATTTTTCAAGAGATGACGTCGCCCTTTGATAATTGTTTGGTTGGAAACCGATTGTTTTCTTTTTATCATCATCTCCTTTGTTTTAAAATAAAACAGAGTTGAAGGCACGTATACAAAATTACGTGTGCATACTCTCCCATTCTCCGGCACAAACTCGAAACTTCAATCGACATAAAGTTTAAAATAACTTTTTGTTGTCGACGATATTCGTTCGTTGTTTTTACTAAACGGATATCTTTCGAACGAAATTAGTTCGTGTGGGTACGAAGCATGTGTACCATAACATTTTATCGATTTGTTATACTCATCTATGTAAACAATTGTACGAATAATTTTATCGGATAATCGTTTATTTTTATTGGATGCTCATCCAAAACTCTAATTAACATGCGGTTTTTGTTACATACAAACATAGTTGATAATTACCTATGTATATTGTCGAAATTTAAAGCACCTTTGAAGTTTATCTGTTGTTTCTTGTTAAACAATCGAGAACTGTATTGACCGCCTAGAGAAATTTTTCCCAGAACATGAACGAATTTAACTGAAGAGCAGCGAAGACGTAGTTAATTTGGTTGTGTGAGATTGTAGGTTTTTATGTATTAAATTAATAAATTATTATTTCTTTCTCTTCGGTTATGCTCGGGTGTGTTCCGAGCTGTTTCAAATTCGCTTTATATAAGTTTTAACTAATAATTTTCTTAACATTACATTAGATTACTGAAAAAAAAAGTTGAATTTAAATGTGAAAAAATCCAGTGTATTGTGCCCATGAATAACTGAAGTTCGCGTGTGCTTCTGCAACCAGACGAAGTGAAATACTAACCACACTATTGGAAAACAAAAACAAAATTAAGAAAAAAGTGTTGTAACAAATGCTTGATAATTCCAAAAATAAAAATGCTAAACACAATTTCGAAATTGTCGTTTTTCAATTTTTTTCGATAACTTCTGAACTAATAAGAATTTGTTGGGAACAAAATTCTACGCACATTCCTCCTTTATCATTTAATTGACTAAAACAGTCATCTTAGTCCAGGTCTAGTGAAACAATGAAATAAAATACAGATATTTATACATTTTCCTCGTCAACAAAGAAGGGATTATAAAACTATAATAGTATAGTTAAAATATGTACATTTTTTTTTGTAAAATTGAAACTGTCAGAACATCAGAACAATAGTACAAGAAACCCAAGTAATAAATTTAAGAAAAAATCAAAACTAATTTACTAAAATCTCTAATAAAAAGGAACCTAGTTCTGCCAGAATAGCACGAAGGTATATTTTTATTAATATATTTACAGAGCGAGTGGAAGATATTGTATATATATTTGATTTATCTTGTTTATCTGAAGAAATTTGTTTGTTGTTGATCTCGAAAAATTAAACTCGTGAGATAAACATAACATTTCATTATTTTGAAAAAGCCACCGTTGTTTTTGCTATTCTGAAAACAACCATTTCTATTTCTACTCTTCATTGCCATTAAAGTTCATTTGTTTAAAATAGCTGATTGATTACATTGATTCCCGAAGCTCCAGTGAAAGTGCTTTGTTTTTTACAATTTTCATTTCTTTTATTGGTAACTCATCGATATCTCAAACTTTATCAGTATATATACATATAAGATATTTTTAACGAATACTTTAATTGTTCCATCCATTACAAGGTATAATTTATCCCTTTTTTTTTCTTATACGAGATGTTAAATACTCGAGGACGATTTAACAAACACTAACTTTTAACAACCATATTAATAGTATTAGAATCATGAAAAATCTTTATAGTTATTACTGTTGAGTTCTTTTTAAAAAACGACAAAAAAATACCAAAATGAATGCAATTTTTATTTTGCAATTCGTAAAAAGTTTCTGCGAATTTTCGTAAAAATAATTTTACAATAACAACGAATCTATTAAAATGTAATAAGAATATGTTAGGCATCAAGAGATGAGTGTATGGCATTCCTTCCCGAGTGCGAAATGCCATCCCAGTCGAAGGCGAGGAAATTACACAAAGGATGTTGAAATCCTTAAGCAACAAAGAGTAAATGAAATATCTAACAGGAACGAACTATTGGGCTTTCTTTGCTATTTCATTAGGCGTATGGTAAAAAAATATTTTTCGATAACAATATGTGAAAATAATTATTTTATTTGTACTTTTTTGAAAACAAATTTATACCAGGTAATGAATAAGCTTTAGTTATTTAATTATTTGATAAATATAATTCCTGTAGGTACTAAAATCGTATTTAGTCTTGATTTCCCCCAATATAACGTGTTTATTATTAAACACAACCGAATTTCCTTCTAGTTTCAAGACACCATTCAAACTAATTTTCTAAATAAAGTTAAGTTTTGGTAGACAGGCACTAAAGTAATTAAGTTGCGCTGGTGTGGATGCATTTTTACCTGTTTCGGCAATCTTCTCGTCTCGTTCTTCAGGCTGCAATTTTGGTAGCGTGTGTAAACTTCTTAACCGTCCCCTGACTCTGGTTATCATTCCCATCGTCTTCACGTCACAACATGCATAAACCAAGTAAAAATTTTGCCTTTCGAACTTTCCCTTTCGGCACCTCGTTAAAAAGAACTTTGTTATTCAAACAGACCGCGCAAACTGGTAACCTTAGTTTCGGTATTATTTATAAAGCAGCAGATATTCTAGAAACGTTTATATAGATGAACATGTATATATAACTGTCCAGTGACTAGATGCAAGACGAACTGGGAGGAAAGTGCTGAACGAACAAACGAACGCTAACTTTTTTCGGTCAGTGGATGGTACAGGGTGAACGTATTCTGGACACACGACAACGTTATAACCACTTTCCTTTTATTTCTAAAAATTAACCTATGAACATATGTATTTTCACGCACCTTTCCCCACTTCTTATGGCCAAATGCGTCAGCGGGAATTTGGCAAGCAACACTGTAGCGCTTAGGTCGCTCCAATTCATATTTTCGTTGAACCTGCGATGCCTTTTAGTGTTAGCTGATGTTATATACCACTAAATACGAAAATAGAAATCGTAAACAAGTGTTTTCGTATACCTACCTATGTACATACCTACGAACGGAAGTTTGAAAATTTAATATTGTTTATCAAAGGAGTTTCTGTATGCCTACACAAAATTATTTGTATTTCTGTTCATTTATACATATACATGAAATTATTAACGTTTTCCATAAAAGGACAACGACAGAATTATTACGAAACATTCTTATTGATGAAGACTGTTAAAAATAGTTAAATTTAAGTTTGTTGATGATTTAGTTAATTTCGATGTGATCAGGTACGTCGCCAAAGAATATTAATTAAATATTGCAATTAATAATGTTAGAGAACTATTAAGTATTAATTTTGACATCCCCGGGCTGGTTATCAAAAAATAGAGCCTGGTTCTTATTATTAAATTTATAAAATTAATCATCCAATTTTTGAGAGACAAACATATCTTGGTATGCTTAGGATATTTTTACCAATGACTTAATGTCAATATTTCTTAGTAGAAACAAGTAAATTGAAATAATTAGTAAACCTGACGGTTTGCCAAAATATGAGAATATTGAAAATGTGCCCAAAAATGGTAACCAAGAACCATATTAAGCACGATGCGTGACTGACTGTCATTTTTAAGAACTTATAAAGGTTGGAACTGATTCCGGTCTAAAGCCGTCGCCGATTGGAATTGTCTCCTAACGTCCAGCATTGGAGATGGAAGGACTTCTGAAGAACTTCATCACCCGTGCTAGCGAAACCTTAGAATGCAACTCCAACCAACGACGACCTTTAAAGTTGGACAGCCCAGTTCACCTAGTGACAGTAAAAGTCTTTACCAATTTATCTACAAAGGTTACTTGTATTTAGCGGTCACTCTTTAAATATAAAAATGGTCATCACAGTAATCAGTATTTATATCGAAGAGATCACTTTTAAAATGCAACTGGTCTGATTAAGTAAATTAATTAATCTAACGTAACATAATCTAACTAGTACTATTTAGCATTTTTAAAGTGGTCGTTTTGGTAATAAAATGGATTTAAATACTGAATATTTCATTTTTTGTCTATAAAGACGTTTACAAGATGTTAAAAGGGAAATAAAAACTAATAGAAATTTAGAAATATGCTTTTCTGCTAATCTGTTTTTGAAAAGTTGGCTTACAATTACTTAATTTTTACTATTTTTGTTTTGTTTCAAAAATGAGTGCTATTTATACAACCAATTTTATAGCTAATATGTTGAAAATAGTACAATATTCAATGAAACCACTTCGTGACATAGTTGTTTGTTAGAGAATTCCCTTGACGACCAATGCTAACAATAAAATAATTATTATCGCTTTAAATACCAAGAATAATTTGACTTTCCAGTAATTATTATAACTGATACATTGTCTTATTATGTTTGTCTCAGAACTAGACGCCTTGCCAGATAAAAAATTATGATATTAATACAATTTGTATTTATGGTGCATTTCATGTAAACACTTTGAACAAGCACGACGAGGTCCTGAATACCCTATTCCAAGCATTAATTATTTAAAATGTAGTGCTCAATTATATTAAAAACTCATTTGGTGAATCTCGAAAAATAAAGAAATATAAATTTTTAGATCAAAAATTCGCACTTGGCGTGTTCATTTTACGATAAAATAAAAATTGCTGTCGATTTCTTCGCAATAATTGTAAGCGGTGAAAGAAGTCTCCTGGTTTCATATTTTTATAGACTAGTAGGTATTTATATATCATTTAACTGCAGCAAAGGGCATTATCTATACAGTAAAAGCTCTTAATTCGCGCGGTATACGTTCCATAAATATGCTGCGAATACAGAAACTCTGAATATGGAAAATGTAATTCCATGTCCACGGGGGATATGTTCTAAGGTACTAACATAAAACCAATAGATATAATCAGCTTTAGAGAAGGGTTTAAAAAATTTACTGATTTTTTCTTGTTTTGAATTTTGAATTAGTTCACTCGATTTGAATCTTTTATAAAAGTCGCCTCGGCGCGAGTCAATAGTACTTAAAATATGCCGATACGTTGAAAAATAACACCGAATACTTTTCTGCTTACTCGGTTACATCTTTTATAAAAGCTGCCTCGCCAAGTACCAACAGAACATACTCAAAAGATGCCGATACATTAAGGGGATTCAGTAATATTTACTATCAGCATTGCACCCGTGCGAAGCATAGTGTACAAATAGTACCATTAAACCAATTCCTTAACCCCTATCCCGGTATGTTTGTGTGTTCGAAGAAGTTTCACTTCAGTAGCGTGTTGTATAATTACACGTTGTATTTTTTTTTATTTAAACTCATGTGGATTTCAATTTTGAATTTTGATGATGTATCAGACAAAGCAAGTTAAATTGAAGTGGCCTTTCGACCTTCTTTGGTGTTTGTTGGGCTGCCACTTCCGCCAGTTCCAGTGCACATCGCTGTACGCGGACACCTTTTGCAAATAAAGTCAAAAATAATGGTTGGCCGCAAACCAAAACGACAGCGTCATTAAGGAAGTTTGCTGAAATCGTAAAGAAGACGATGACTGCAACTGCCACACTAAATGTGAAAGTACTTAAAAATGAATTGAGATTTAATAATATATCACTCAAAAAAACATGTTTAATCCGGAGAATTGGACAGTAACAAATCTTTCCTTCAGAATGCAATGACTAGAGAGTTTAAACAAAGGTCAAAAAAACTGTAAAATAAAAACAAGTGAAGGAAGACGTTGATCATAAAATTATGTTCGCCTAACACTATGAAAAATTTAAATACAGTAAAAGTTTCTTATTCGCGTTTTCATTATTCGCGGATGCAATTGGTAAACAGAAAAGGATTCGGTATCATTTAGTAAGGGGATTGACCGCAGTAGACCGCTCGTATCTAGTGTGAATTTTTCCGAAAACATGGATTCTTATTCTAAACATTGTGAT
The DNA here is from genome assembly GCF_000699045.2 of Agrilus planipennis. Classification (NCBI taxonomy): domain Eukaryota; kingdom Metazoa; phylum Arthropoda; class Insecta; order Coleoptera; family Buprestidae; genus Agrilus; species Agrilus planipennis. The sequence continues at coordinate 553,305 of NW_020439170.1, read as the reverse complement.
TTAACGTTCGAGATAAATATCTAATTTTTTGTATGGTAACAGACAAAGGTTCACACTAACTCGATACGTTTTTAGTTTTCAATAATATGGTCATTGGAAGCTTTTAAAAATGCTTAAAGTTGATGCGTCTTGTAGGACACGTATTTTCAATAGAAATTAAAAAATTAAAAAATGGCTTTCGACAAACTTTAGAACAAAGCTTTATCTATCTTACTACAAAATTTAAAACCTCCGTTCCAAACATTAAACTCATGATATCTAGAACTAATAAGCATGTTTTAATTCTACGCCGCATATACACTATAAAATGTCTTTATATACAACAATCACAGCTTTTTTTACATTAGACAATACAAACCGGCCGGTACCGCCGCAACCGCTATATCCGTGCATTTTAAGTTTGTAATATCATCGAAAATATTCATTTAAATTACATGCTGTAAAGGTTGTATTGATCTATATTAAATGCACAATGTATTTGAAAGTATTAAATTGGATAAGAATTAATGTTGTATTGCTTAAAATCGCTTCGTAAATAAGCCATTATTTCTCGTAAAAAGTAAAGGATAAAAAATGGTTATTGTGGGTTATCCCTAAGAGATAGACATATACCATCCCGTACTTTTTTGTAGACCTTTTTAAGGTGTACAATACTGTAGCATATTATTTTGATCTATCTCGTAGGGTTCAGCCACCGTTTGCAATGTAAGCGCAAAAATGTGTTTATTTACGACATCACATTACAAACCCCAAAAATTATCAGTGTTTCTCTACTATATAATGCATGTATTATACATATAAATCTTCCTCTTGAGTTACTCTATCTATTAAAAAAAACCGCATCAAAATCCGTTGCGTTTAAGCATACATAGGGACAGACAGCGGGGGAAATGTGTTGCATGATTTCGTTACATAGCAACTTGCATGAAACGAACTTACCCTACTGTGCGTAAAGAAGTTTCACTTCAAAAAAAAACAGAAGCCTTTTTGAACGTGATTAATTTCCTACTAATTGTGAATGTAAGTATGTAATTTTAAGGTTGTTCATAGTACTTATAGTGCGAAAGTCCAACTCTCACTTGACCAGTTTCTCATGTTAAGTTTAGAAGATTAATCAACACTTCTTTCTCGATCTTTTGAGAGACCTTGTATACGTCTCGCAGGTCTTTTAATAGATAAAAAAAATAAAGCAAGACGTGGCCGAGTTAATTAGAAAACGTCTTAACGTATAAGCGCAGATGATTAACGCTATAACATAAATTTTTTGTTTTTAAACGATAAACTTTCCTTAAATCGGTAAACCGTCTCGCGCTTCTATTAATAGACGTAATCAAGTTGGCTTTTAAAAAAGCGGCGATAAAAATAGATTGCGTTGTAATAACCTCCTGGGTAATGACCACAAGGATATGCATGCATCATGTATATCTCGTTGGAATGCTCGATCATCTGCATAGATGGAGACGTCTTGTTTCGATGTCTATTTTTAGACAGAATCTTTATTAATGTACAATTCGATAAATAAGCCAAATAACCATTTATTTAAATCTCAACCGAATTACCGCCATCAGGAAATCATATGAAATAAATGGGTCGCCTTTCCGGTCAATTTTTAAAATTGTTGTCACCGGAAATCGTTCGTTATGTAGGTAAAATAATATGGCAGTGTATAAAAAAAAATCACAAGGAACAATGTATCGTGTTCAAAAGACCAACTGGCATTATTATAAATCATTTTTAGTATTTCGTACTTCAAAAAAAAGTCATTATTGGGATCCGGCACAAATGAGACAATTTTTCGGGATTTTGCCATAAAATAATGTAATATACTCAATTAGAAATTACTTTTGAAACATTAGAATCATGGGTCAAGTTACATACATAACTTTAAAATATTTTTAAATGGTAAAAACTGAAAATGATCAAGCGAAAACTGCCCTAAAAAGCTTTATTTTCAGTTGTCGTATGGAGTTGTTAGGGGCTTTGGTTAGGGACAACGATGTTTGCCAATTGGGTACTAAAATTGAAGCTCTGAAGCAGCTTTAAGGGTTCCACAGATAGACGCGAAACAATCGCCATAAAGTTCGCGGCGAAATTCGTTATTCAATTATATCCTAATATTTGCAATTGTACACATTTGTACTTATGATACGCAATCTTAAATATTAAATTTTGTCAAACTTAACAAAAATTTACATTTAATGTAAGTACATTGTTCAGGGAACACACTAAACTAAATAATCGAGGAAATAAAGCATAAAAATAGGTCAAACCTTCGAACTTTTGTACAGTAAGTCGGATCGAGATGTAGTTTTCTGCTACAAACTCGAATATTTGTATCATTTTGTCTAATTTTGTATGACAATTAACGATTGACAATGAGTATTGCAAACATTTTGAGAGGTGTTATTAATTACCGTTTAATACTTACACATTTATTTGTTCCCAGCAGTGTTTTAACAACTCAAAAACAAATTTTATGGCAGTATATTGTCTACTTAACAATTTGGAATCGATGCAATAATCTGCTTAATTTTTGTTTTGTAAATCGAGCACGTAATCGTAAGAAAGAGGCGCCGTTTTCAATGGCGGTTAACTTAAAGTTTAGCCGGATTGTTAAATATTGCATTTGGCATAAAAGTAGTTGACATTTAACGAGACTGTGGAGGAGATTACACAAAAACAAAGTGTTCCAATTTTGTTACAACCCACCAGCACCTTGATTAGGTTCTAACGTGAATTGACACTAAAAATGATAACTAGTAATTTATCTGTAAGCTATTAAAAAACCATCAACCTACTCGTACACCTGACACTAAACGTTTAATTATATTAGGCCTCGCCCTGTTTCCGTAATCGGCTAGTCGTGCGAGGGTATGGTGAAAAATGAAAAACTGTAATTATCAGTTAAAAAATTCTTTTATATTTCTACATAATCTCCCATGATTTCAACACACTTGGTCCAGCGTTTTTCCAATATCAATATTCCTTCCCGGAAGTGAGAGTCTGGAAGGTTGTGAAAATATTCATTTACAGTCCCTTCCACGTCTTCACTGGATGCGAAGCGCTTCCAAGAAACGAATTTCTTCAAGTTTGGAAACTGATACAAATCTGAGGGTGCCAAATCAGGAGAATAGGGAAGATAAGCGACCAATTGTACCCCAAATCCCGCTATTTTCTTGTGTGCAGGTGCGTTGTCCTGGTGAAATGTGATTGTTTTCTAAGTATATAGTTGTAAACTAGGCTTCTTCTCACAAATTTTGGCATTCAGCTAAAGGTTGGACTAATGTCAGCGTGTAATTGTTCTGGCTTTTTCGAGGTAATCAATTTCTCATCGCGATTTTCCGCAGATGCGAACCACTTCACGTTTTTTAGCGCTCAACAACTGGCTTCCATCCACTGCTTGGGCTGCTGCTTCGTTTCTAACATGTAGTGGGCCCATGTTTCATACATGGTGACATTGCTGTTTTTGATCTGCATTCGCATTCCTAATTCTTTGTGCAAGATGTTTCGCACTCTTTCTTCCGATATCTCCGCAGCCTCAGATAACTTACTCACCTTCACTCGCCTGTCGTCCAATACTTTTTCGATATGGTGACGGTTTTTGTTCGTCCTTTACGTGGGTCATCTTCGAAGACGGTTTAAAATAGCTGCTTGCATTTTAACGGCATGACCTAGAAGTCTAGACCATTGCCTAGCATTCGAGAGGACGCCGGTTCGATCCCGGTTCCGTCTGCGTTGGTCCAAGTTTTTCTGTGGTTTTCTTGGATCATTTAGGCAAATGCCGAGGCACTAATATTCCACAGATAATCTTTCATTCTTTTCTATCTTCATTTCGTCCGTCTCATCTTTCTCACCCGAGCCACCACCCACCCATTCCCACGATTCCTGAAAGGAGGTTAAAGAGAGCCTTCCGCCTCCTACTATTTTTTTTTTTAACGGTTGACATGGTAGGAACAGAGAATTCCGTAAACTTTGTCAACTTTAGATGAATTTCCTTAGGGGTTAATCCATTCAAAACGAAAAGAGTATTATTTCATTCATTATAAAGAAAAACACGCAAGACGTCTGCTGAAAAAATTCATAGGGCAATCTGAAACTTGTCATACTGACTGACGGCGTGTGCACCCAAATAGGAGACATGACACGTGCACCCAGGCCGAGAACTTCTCCCCTTACCCCCGTATAAGAAAACGCCAGATTATACCGATTAGCCGCGACATACAGAAACTGTCCCATCGGATTGATCGTTTACCCGTTGTTGTTATTAAATGTTGCCTGAACATCGCCGTTATCACAATAAATAATAAGGTTTATATTTATTATATTTTTAGCCGTGTGTAGAGCACGCTGTTATCAGAATATTTATAATATATTGTATCAGGAGCCAAGCGTTCGTGAAGATATACCATTTATTCTATCAGAACTATTTTTAGCTTCATTTGTTGATTTTGTTTTAGGAAGCGTTGATTTTATTAAATAATAAAGGCGCCGGCCACCTCCAATACCATTATACAAGATACTGTCATATAAATACATAAAAGTGTATGTGTACGCAATATACAGCGCGTACCAAAAAAAAATACGAGACAAATATAAATACACATATACATAGGTACACAAGACTGACAAAAGTAAGGCAATATTGAATGAATATCAGTATAACGAAATAAATGTTTAAAATGATATGCGTCGTAATTAAAGTTCTTGGTCTTACGTAAATTTTTAGCTTTAAAATATCTCAATAACACCAGTAAAAGAAAATTGTTCTTTGAAGAACAAATGTGACTATAAATAGTGGAGTTAACTTATACATATAGTAAAAATGCAGAAGCAGCTGACAGAGGCTGTAATAATGCTACATATCGGATTTTCCACATAATTTGTGTATTTTGAGAGGATTGGTCGACACTGACTTGGTATGTTTATTTACACGAAGACGTGATAATCTAATAATCACATGCAACGGGTTTTGTTTAGATCTGGATATGTCGCCTGGCATTTGGTCCACACTGTATACGCCCATACGTACGTTTTGTGCATCACGGTTTATGGTGTGTACACTGTAGTTACTACAGGCACTTGATATAAAAAGCTCTTGAGTCTACAACATTTACATGAGTGTCATCGTGTGGAGACTGTTCCTATTTTGATATATGTCTACTTGACCTAATTCTCGAACATATCCTTAATTGATTGTATAAAAGAGCCATTAATCATTAGAATAGCCCCCCCGTTAGACGCAATTTAGCAAAATGATTCTTATATAATCATCTCATGAGGCGTAAAGGAAAGAAAGGTGCTGTTGTAACGGGTCAATTTTTTAATAATCTATTGTCGAAGTCAACAACAACCAAAATTTAAATTAACAAATTACAAGACAATTTACAATTACCCCCCTTTAAATTGCTTTTATACAGCCGTATACTAAGTAAGACTTACTTTCGTAATTAATCTACAAGTGTTTGAAAGCTCTATATTAAATAATATCGCAATATTACATATGTATTTATAATAGTTTAGCTAAATAGTCGCACATACTTTGACAAAAATTAACTCAGAAAACACTAAACATAAACGAACAGAAATATTAAACTACAAAATATATTTTTATTTAAGTTTTTGTAAATTTATGTAAAGTTTCTCTAAGAGATATTACCCATTAATCGATTTCTGACAATTTTGTCAACTATTAATTCGTTGCCAAAGGGTATGTGAATGATGATACTAGAAGCTTTAATATTAACAGGTAATGATCCAGTCAACTATTGACTATTTCAAATATATCAAAAAGAAAAATTATAAGTTTTCGATAGACAGAACATCCAAGATGAGAAAAGTGATTTGTAATGATTTCGACTTTATGTTTTTGTTTCCGTGTGGCATGTTATGTCCAACGCATAACATTATCATTAAGTTTTTGATATAGAATGTAAATGACCTATTGACTTGTAACTGATATAAGGTAGGCAGTAGCTCTTATGACAAAAACGTGATCATAAATTTTTAAATAAATTACGTTAGAAAAAAAAATTAATATCGATGTTATTTATAGCTTACAGTGAAAACTATTTATACATAATAAATAGAAAGCACTTTAGTTAAAAATTGAAATAATCGACCTCCATATTTTAATAACCCCAGTAAATTCGTTCTCATTTGATCGACGAATTTTCTAGCNAATTGAAACTGTCAGAACATCAGAACAATAGTACAAGAAACCCAAGTAATAAATTTAAGAAAAAATCAAAACTAATTTACTAAAATCTCTAATAAAAAGGAACCTAGTTCTGCCAGAATAGCACGAAGGTATATTTTTATTAATATATTTACAGAGCGAGTGGAAGATATTGTATATATATTTGATTTATCTTGTTTATCTGAAGAAATTTGTTTGTTGTTGATCTCGAAAAATTAAACTCGTGAGATAAACATAACATTTCATTATTTTGAAAAAGCCACCGTTGTTTTTGCTATTCTGAAAACAACCATTTCTATTTCTACTCTTCATTGCCATTAAAGTTCATTTGTTTAAAATAGCTGATTGATTACATTGATTCCCGAAGCTCCAGTGAAAGTGCTTTGTTTTTTACAATTTTCATTTCTTTTATTGGTAACTCATCGATATCTCAAACTTTATCAGTATATATACATATAAGATATTTTTAACGAATACTTTAATTGTTCCATCCATTACAAGGTATAATTTATCCCTTTTTTTTTCTTATACGAGATGTTAAATACTCGAGGACGATTTAACAAACACTAACTTTTAACAACCATATTAATAGTATTAGAATCATGAAAAATCTTTATAGTTATTACTGTTGAGTTCTTTTTAAAAAACGACAAAAAAATACCAAAATGAATGCAATTTTTATTTTGCAATTCGTAAAAAGTTTCTGCGAATTTTCGTAAAAATAATTTTACAATAACAACGAATCTATTAAAATGTAATAAGAATATGTTAGGCATCAAGAGATGAGTGTATGGCATTCCTTCCCGAGTGCGAAATGCCATCCCAGTCGAAGGCGAGGAAATTACACAAAGGATGTTGAAATCCTTAAGCAACAAAGAGTAAATGAAATATCTAACAGGAACGAACTATTGGGCTTTCTTTGCTATTTCATTAGGCGTATGGTAAAAAAATATTTTTCGATAACAATATGTGAAAATAATTATTTTATTTGTACTTTTTTGAAAACAAATTTATACCAGGTAATGAATAAGCTTTAGTTATTTAATTATTTGATAAATATAATTCCTGTAGGTACTAAAATCGTATTTAGTCTTGATTTCCCCCAATATAACGTGTTTATTATTAAACACAACCGAATTTCCTTCTAGTTTCAAGACACCATTCAAACTAATTTTCTAAATAAAGTTAAGTTTTGGTAGACAGGCACTAAAGTAATTAAGTTGCGCTGGTGTGGATGCATTTTTACCTGTTTCGGCAATCTTCTCGTCTCGTTCTTCAGGCTGCAATTTTGGTAGCGTGTGTAAACTTCTTAACCGTCCCCTGACTCTGGTTATCATTCCCATCGTCTTCACGTCACAACATGCATAAACCAAGTAAAAATTTTGCCTTTCGAACTTTCCCTTTCGGCACCTCGTTAAAAAGAACTTTGTTATTCAAACAGACCGCGCAAACTGGTAACCTTAGTTTCGGTATTATTTATAAAGCAGCAGATATTCTAGAAACGTTTATATAGATGAACATGTATATATAACTGTCCAGTGACTAGATGCAAGACGAACTGGGAGGAAAGTGCTGAACGAACAAACGAACGCTAACTTTTTTCGGTCAGTGGATGGTACAGGGTGAACGTATTCTGGACACACGACAACGTTATAACCACTTTCCTTTTATTTCTAAAAATTAACCTATGAACATATGTATTTTCACGCACCTTTCCCCACTTCTTATGGCCAAATGCGTCAGCGGGAATTTGGCAAGCAACACTGTAGCGCTTAGGTCGCTCCAATTCATATTTTCGTTGAACCTGCGATGCCTTTTAGTGTTAGCTGATGTTATATACCACTAAATACGAAAATAGAAATCGTAAACAAGTGTTTTCGTATACCTACCTATGTACATACCTACGAACGGAAGTTTGAAAATTTAATATTGTTTATCAAAGGAGTTTCTGTATGCCTACACAAAATTATTTGTATTTCTGTTCATTTATACATATACATGAAATTATTAACGTTTTCCATAAAAGGACAACGACAGAATTATTACGAAACATTCTTATTGATGAAGACTGTTAAAAATAGTTAAATTTAAGTTTGTTGATGATTTAGTTAATTTCGATGTGATCAGGTACGTCGCCAAAGAATATTAATTAAATATTGCAATTAATAATGTTAGAGAACTATTAAGTATTAATTTTGACATCCCCGGGCTGGTTATCAAAAAATAGAGCCTGGTTCTTATTATTAAATTTATAAAATTAATCATCCAATTTTTGAGAGACAAACATATCTTGGTATGCTTAGGATATTTTTACCAATGACTTAATGTCAATATTTCTTAGTAGAAACAAGTAAATTGAAATAATTAGTAAACCTGACGGTTTGCCAAAATATGAGAATATTGAAAATGTGCCCAAAAATGGTAACCAAGAACCATATTAAGCACGATGCGTGACTGACTGTCATTTTTAAGAACTTATAAAGGTTGGAACTGATTCCGGTCTAAAGCCGTCGCCGATTGGAATTGTCTCCTAACGTCCAGCATTGGAGATGGAAGGACTTCTGAAGAACTTCATCACCCGTGCTAGCGAAACCTTAGAATGCAACTCCAACCAACGACGACCTTTAAAGTTGGACAGCCCAGTTCACCTAGTGACAGTAAAAGTCTTTACCAATTTATCTACAAAGGTTACTTGTATTTAGCGGTCACTCTTTAAATATAAAAATGGTCATCACAGTAATCAGTATTTATATCGAAGAGATCACTTTTAAAATGCAACTGGTCTGATTAAGTAAATTAATTAATCTAACGTAACATAATCTAACTAGTACTATTTAGCATTTTTAAAGTGGTCGTTTTGGTAATAAAATGGATTTAAATACTGAATATTTCATTTTTTGTCTATAAAGACGTTTACAAGATGTTAAAAGGGAAATAAAAACTAATAGAAATTTAGAAATATGCTTTTCTGCTAATCTGTTTTTGAAAAGTTGGCTTACAATTACTTAATTTTTACTATTTTTGTTTTGTTTCAAAAATGAGTGCTATTTATACAACCAATTTTATAGCTAATATGTTGAAAATAGTACAATATTCAATGAAACCACTTCGTGACATAGTTGTTTGTTAGAGAATTCCCTTGACGACCAATGCTAACAATAAAATAATTATTATCGCTTTAAATACCAAGAATAATTTGACTTTCCAGTAATTATTATAACTGATACATTGTCTTATTATGTTTGTCTCAGAACTAGACGCCTTGCCAGATAAAAAATTATGATATTAATACAATTTGTATTTATGGTGCATTTCATGTAAACACTTTGAACAAGCACGACGAGGTCCTGAATACCCTATTCCAAGCATTAATTATTTAAAATGTAGTGCTCAATTATATTAAAAACTCATTTGGTGAATCTCGAAAAATAAAGAAATATAAATTTTTAGATCAAAAATTCGCACTTGGCGTGTTCATTTTACGATAAAATAAAAATTGCTGTCGATTTCTTCGCAATAATTGTAAGCGGTGAAAGAAGTCTCCTGGTTTCATATTTTTATAGACTAGTAGGTATTTATATATCATTTAACTGCAGCAAAGGGCATTATCTATACATTAAAAGCTCTTAATTCGCGCGGTATACGTTCCATAAATATGCTGCGAATACAGAAACTCTGAATATGGAAAATGTAATTCCATGTCCACGGGGGATATGTTCTAAGGTACTAACATAAAACCAATAGATATAATCAGCTTTAGAGAAGGGTTTAAAAAATTTACTGATTTTTTCTTGTTTTGAATTTTGAATTAGTCCACCCGGTTACATGTTTTGTAAAAGTCGCCTCGGCACGTACCAACAGTACATACTCAAAAGATGCCGATACATTAAGGGGATTCAGTAGTACATGCGCCATAGAGTAAAACCATGCTTATCGGTTCAAGATATCATGAGTTTAATGTTTGGAACAGAGGTTTGAAATTTTGTAGTAATAAAGATAAAGCTTTGTTTTAAACCATGTCGAAAGCCATTTTTAATTTTTTTAATTTCTATTGAAAATACGTGTCCTACAAGAAGCATCAACATTAAGTGCTTGTAAAAGCTTTTAATGACCATATTATTGAAAACCAAATACGTCCCGAGTTAGTGTGAACCTTTGTTCGTTACCATACAAAAAATCACATATTTATCACGCAGCATTAAATCACAATGTTTAGAATAGAAACCCATGCTTTCGGAAAAATTCACACTAGACACGAGCGGTCTATTACAGTCAATCCTCTTAATAAATGACACCGATTTACCGATTGCATCCGCGAATAATGGAATTTTTAGCCGCGAATGCAGGAACTGGGTTGCAATTTTTTCACCCGCGAATAAGGAAACCGTGAATAAGAAACTTTTACTGTACCTACGTTTGAAATACCGGAAAGAAATATCCAATGTATGACGTACTGTACATATAATAAGCAATATAGTAGCATTTTTTATAAATAAGAACCTTCATTTATATACGTAAGTATGTAGAGTACAATAACCATAGAATTGAGCGGACTAGCAACCTTGGCCTTTGCACTTTCTAATGGACGTTGCACTCAGTCTTTATATGAATACTGTTCCCTTGTACGTGTCTACGTACGTAAGTGTCTGTGGAAGAACGGGTACGAGTACACCAAAGTGTTGGTGTAGGCGGCAGGCAATTTACAATTATTGTTACATTGCGACAGCTTTTACGTGCCGACCGTAAACGTAAGCTGGTAGCACAGATAAGTTCCTATGTAGTAACACATGTAAGTATTCGTCTAACCATTACTACTGCTATTATTATTGTTATCCACCGTTCCTTTCCTTGTCCTTGGACAGTTTGCAGGAAAGAAAACTAGGTACCTAATTTGTCAGTTAACGACAAAAAACTTCTATTGCGATCTAGTATTGCCAAACGATTGATACTTAGGTGATATGATAACAGAACTAAAGTTAAAAGGCTATTTTATTTATTTTTATGTAAAACGTCGTTTTGCTTGATTGTGCAAGCTTATTTCAGTGTGGGTTAATGGAACAAGGGAAAACTTTGGAATTTGAATAAATAAAGTTAATACTTTAATTATTAAATGCTAACGACAACTTTTATCTACACAAACGACAAAAATAATTCAAAAATGCTGTGAAACGAAAATTATCGGATAATGCCTAGTTCCCTTCCATATACCTGTTTTTAATTAGGGTTAAAATTTTCGGTATATCGAATTCCCTCCTAATTATACATCAATTGCTTCCCAGCGGCGGCGGACCTTGAGTGCTAATTGCCACATCACATATTAATCTTAATATTATTCATATATTATAGACACCACAATAACAATAATAATTTTATCGGACTACCTTTCTATTGGTCAAATATAAGACAAACTAAAACTAATAAAGTTTTTTTAGATGATTGCACCAGAAAGCTGGACGCACACGAATTTC
>NW_020439170.1:514429-538956 GCF_000699045.2 Agrilus planipennis | reverse complement strand
AGGGCAATCTGAAACTTGTCATACTGACTGACGGCGTGTGCACCCAAATAGGAGACATGACACGTGCACCCAGGCCGAGAACTTCTCCCCTTACCCCCGTATAAGAAAACGCCAGATTATACCGATTAGCCGCGACATACAGAAACTGTCCCATCGGATTGATCGTTTACCCGTTGTTGTTATTAAATGTTGCCTGAACATCGCCGTTATCACAATAAATAATAAGGTTTATATTTATTATATTTTTAGCCGTGTGTAGAGCACGCTGTTATCAGAATATTTATAATATATTGTATCAGGAGCCAAGCGTTCGTGAAGATATACCATTTATTCTATCAGAACTATTTTTAGCTTCATTTGTTGATTTTGTTTTAGGAAGCGTTGATTTTATTAAATAATAAAGGCGCCGGCCACCTCCAATACCATTATACAAGATACTGTCATATAAATACATAAAAGTGTATGTGTACGCAATATACAGCGCGTACCAAAAAAAAATACGAGACAAATATAAATACACATATACATAGGTACACAAGACTGACAAAAGTAAGGCAATATTGAATGAATATCAGTATAACGAAATAAATGTTTAAAATGATATGCGTCGTAATTAAAGTTCTTGGTCTTACGTAAATTTTTAGCTTTAAAATATCTCAATAACACCAGTAAAAGAAAATTGTTCTTTGAAGAACAAATGTGACTATAAATAGTGGAGTTAACTTATACATATAGTAAAAATGCAGAAGCAGCTGACAGAGGCTGTAATAATGCTACATATCGGATTTTCCACATAATTTGTGTATTTTGAGAGGATTGGTCGACACTGACTTGGTATGTTTATTTACACGAAGACGTGATAATCTAATAATCACATGCAACGGGTTTTGTTTAGATCTGGATATGTCGCCTGGCATTTGGTCCACACTGTATACGCCCATACGTACGTTTTGTGCATCACGGTTTATGGTGTGTACACTGTAGTTACTACAGGCACTTGATATAAAAAGCTCTTGAGTCTACAACATTTACATGAGTGTCATCGTGTGGAGACTGTTCCTATTTTGATATATGTCTACTTGACCTAATTCTCGAACATATCCTTAATTGATTGTATAAAAGAGCCATTAATCATTAGAATAGCCCCCCCGTTAGACGCAATTTAGCAAAATGATTCTTATATAATCATCTCATGAGGCGTAAAGGAAAGAAAGGTGCTGTTGTAACGGGTCAATTTTTTAATAATCTATTGTCGAAGTCAACAACAACCAAAATTTAAATTAACAAATTACAAGACAATTTACAATTACCCCCCTTTAAATTGCTTTTATACAGCCGTATACTAAGTAAGACTTACTTTCGTAATTAATCTACAAGTGTTTGAAAGCTCTATATTAAATAATATCGCAATATTACATATGTATTTATAATAGTTTAGCTAAATAGTCGCACATACTTTGACAAAAATTAACTCAGAAAACACTAAACATAAACGAACAGAAATATTAAACTACAAAATATATTTTTATTTAAGTTTTTGTAAATTTATGTAAAGTTTCTCTAAGAGATATTACCCATTAATCGATTTCTGACAATTTTGTCAACTATTAATTCGTTGCCAAAGGGTATGTGAATGATGATACTAGAAGCTTTAATATTAACAGGTAATGATCCAGTCAACTATTGACTATTTCAAATATATCAAAAAGAAAAATTATAAGTTTTCGATAGACAGAACATCCAAGATGAGAAAAGTGATTTGTAATGATTTCGACTTTATGTTTTTGTTTCCGTGTGGCATGTTATGTCCAACGCATAACATTATCATTAAGTTTTTGATATAGAATGTAAATGACCTATTGACTTGTAACTGATATAAGGTAGGCAGTAGCTCTTATGACAAAAACGTGATCATAAATTTTTAAATAAATTACGTTAGAAAAAAAAATTAATATCGATGTTATTTATAGCTTACAGTGAAAACTATTTATACATAATAAATAGAAAGCACTTTAGTTAAAAATTGAAATAATCGACCTCCATATTTTAATAACCCCAGTAAATTCGTTCTCATTTGATCGACGAATTTTCTAGCTCCAGAACTAAGTACGTTTGTTTAGTGTAACTTCTGAAGAAGTCACAGTGTGGTGTGAAACGGTGTGATTTAGTTCATTTAATAAAAGGTGTGAAGTTAATCAGGAAATTTATATTAAGATGTACCTATAATATGAAATTTCATAACGTAAAAATGATATTACATAACTGTAACTCAAAGTACTACATATAAGTTCAAAGTTCTAGCTTGAATAATTTTTTGTTCCCTTAATATGCATATTCCAATTTCATTAATTCGAATTTCTACATTTCTGTAACTCCAGATTCGAGTGCGAGTTTTCCATTATAAATTAATTTGAATTAAACTATACTTCTTCGGAAAAATTAGCCGCAGCGACATTTAGTGGTTCGAATTTTAAAGCGGAATGTACTATTACAATAAATTTTAACTTATGAAAAACAGCAGAAAAGCGATTAAGTTGTGATCGTAAAGTTACAGTGAGGAAAAGACAACACGAACGAAGTACTGAAATTGACTAACAATCAAATCTAAGATTGGAAGGGTTATTGGCAGTGGGCCCAATAACAGTAATTTACTTATACATTATTTAATTAACGATTACAAAATTTATTCCAGTTCTTTTTCTTGTAGTATTAGGTAATAGCTGAATAATCGGAGCCAAAAGGAGGAAATATTTTATTTATATAAAACCACAAACCTATCATTATGTATTGTCTTATTACCCCTTTAGAATACATGGGGGATAATTAAGTACCCCCAGATTCGACACCCACAGGGTTTAGCCAGTTTGTAACGCAGTGCAATTGTGCGTTACAACTTCAAACAAACAAGTTAAGAGTGTTTAAATAGTTTGTATGAATAAATTAATGGTTACGAGGGTGGATTGATAAGTTTCCGGCCTAACCAAGAGATGACGCCACTAGGCCTACCTTGAGGTGACATTCTATAGTACCATCCTTGGATAGCTTGTAGCTATAGTTTCAGCCCGATCTCCTTGCTAGTGTAGGTTTGACAGCACGCTGAACAAGACGCCTCTGTGGTTTTCGTAAAAATGGAAAAGCAGGAAAATCGTGCTGTCATCAAATACTTTTATTTGAAGGGGTTAACGCCGAAGGAAATTAAAAAAGAGATGGACTCAACACTGGGGACATCCTCCCCGTCATATTCAACCGTTAAGCAGTGGGTTTCCGAGTTTAAAAAGGGTCGTGTGAGCACCTCTGATGGGCCTCGCTCAGGACGCCCCGTTGAGGTCACAACTCCAGATATGATCGAAAAAATTCATCAAATAGTGCTGGGAGACCGCAGATTGAAAGTGCGTGAGATAGCTGAGACCTGTAAGATGTCATATGAACGTGTGCAACATATTTTGCACCAACATTTGCATATGGAAAAGCTCTGTGCAAGATGGGTGCCGCGTTTGCTAACAGTCGACCAAAAATTGATTCGAAAAAACATTTCTACCGCAAATTTGTCATTGTATAAGCGTAATCCAAGCGAATTTTTGCGTCGATTCGTAACCGTTGACGAAACGTGGGTCCACCACTACACTCCTGAAACCAAAGAACAGTCTAAACAGTGGATTGGACCAGGGGAACCAACTCCAAAGAAGGCAAAAACAATTTTTTCGGCGAACAAGGTTATGGCTACTGTTTTTTGGGATGCAAGAGGTATTATATACATTGATTACCTTGCAAAGGGTAATACTATCACTGGTCAATACTACGCAGACTTATTGCAACGTTTGAGCCACGAGGTGAAAATTAAACGACCTCATCTGGCGAAGAAAAAAATCTTGTTTCATCACGATAACGCACCAGCGCACACGTCAATCGTTGCGACGGCTAAAATCAACGATCTAAAGTTTGAATTGATGCCGCACCCTCCTTACTCTCCAGACCTAGCCCCGAGTGACTATTTTCTGTTCCCTAATCTCAAAAAATGGCTTGGCGGTAAGAGATTTGCGGACAATGAAGAAGTAATCGAAGCTGTAAATGGTTATTTTGAGGAGCTTGACGAATCAGTCTATAGAGATGGCATTAATAGACTGGAACACCGCTATGAGAAATGTATCAGCCTTGGAGGAGATTATGTTGAGAAATAAAAAAAAAAAATTTTTAAAAACCTTGTTTTTCTTGGTCAGGCCGGAAACTTATCAATCCACCCTCGTATACTAGATGGCTGTGACATATTATATAGTCTTTAGAAAGGAAATAAAGATTGCTGGCATCTCTACAAGTTCCTGAGAAAAAGAGTCTTGGCAGAGACAATTGGAGAACGAAGTGATCATTTAAGGGTTCTTTTATTCCTTTTGAGGTAAGGAACCTTAAAAATGCATATCCCAACCACTTTTTTTTTTCGAAAGACCTATTAGACATTAATAATGGAATTTTTTGCATTCGTTGACACTGAGCAAGCAAAATTCCGGGATTCAAGTTCATCTTTTGTAATAAAAAGCATTTTGATAATATAAATGCTTTAATGAACTTTGACCACTTTGACTCCTATATCGCTTTTAAAGACCTATCCGACTCTGCTGTATACGGAAGAAGTTTTCTAATTTCAAAAAGCATTTCCAACTTCTAATATCGTTGAATAATCGAAAATTGTTTCTGTTTGGATTGTACCTATTACTCTTACAGAAGTTTTTATATTACCTAAACTGGTTGATTAATTTTTGGATAAGCTTTTATTTGTAGATTTTTGATTTTTGAGATTTGACACGAACAAATTGAGTTATCGACCGTCTTCAAGGTTATCAAAGTAACTTATTTTAATGTTATTTACTACAATTGTGTAATGCTGTAGATCATACCCATATGTTTAAAAACGGTAATAGTGCATATAAACATTTTTGTAGAATCAGAGCAAATCAAGGGCAATCCTTATTACATGGCACGCTAGATTAAAATTACATATAAAAATGGAGAATAATTTTTTTAATAAATCTTTCTATTTGATTTTTTTATATCAATAAGGATTAACCTGGCAAACTTTGTAGATAATTTTTAACAACTGAAATTTATTCGTATACAACAAATCGACGCTTCATTTATTATCGCAGAGATATGTCCTCAACCTACTATTTGAAGGTCTCATATGAGCGTAAAAAATTTTTTTGACAATGATAAAAATTAATATTATTATATTATAAAAAAATCAAAAAGAAACAGCGTAATTTGATTGAATTGAACCTGTTGATAAGCAGTCAATTACACTGTTTGTTTTTATTTTATTGTTGTNTGGTTGAGAAATAAAAAAAAAAATTTTTAAAAACCTTGTTTTTCTTGGTCAGGCCGGAAACTTATCAATCCACCCTCGTATACTAGATGGCTGTGACATATTATATAGTCTTTAGAAAGGAAATAAAGATTGCTGGCATCTCTACAAGTTCCTGAGAAAAAGAGTCTTGGCAGAGACAATTGGAGAACGAAGTGATCATTTAAGGGTTCTTTTATTCCTTTTGAGGTAAGGAACCTTAAAAATGCATATCCCAACCACTTTTTTTTTTCGAAAGACCTATTAGACATTAATAATGGAATTTTTTGCATTCGTTGACACTGAGCAAGCAAAATTCCGGGATTCAAGTTCATCTTTTGTAATAAAAAGCATTTTGATAATATAAATGCTTTAATGAACTTTGACCACTTTGACTCCTATATCGCTTTTAAAGACCTATCCGACTCTGCTGTATACGGAAGAAGTTTTCTAATTTCAAAAAGCATTTCCAACTTCTAATATCGTTGAATAATCGAAAATTGTTTCTGTTTGGATTGTACCTATTACTCTTACAGAAGTTTTTATATTACCTAAACTGGTTGATTAATTTTTGGATAAGCTTTTATTTGTAGATTTTTGATTTTTGAGATTTGACACGAACAAATTGAGTTATCGACCGTCTTCAAGGTTATCAAAGTAACTTATTTTAATGTTATTTACTACAATTGTGTAATGCTGTAGATCATACCCATATGTTTAAAAACGGTAATAGTGCATATAAACATTTTTGTAGAATCAGAGCAAATCAAGGGCAATCCTTATTACATGGCACGCTAGATTAAAATTACATATAAAAATGGAGAATAATTTTTTTAATAAATCTTTCTATTTGATTTTTTTATATCAATAAGGATTAACCTGGCAAACTTTGTAGATAATTTTTAACAACTGAAATTTATTCGTATACAACAAATCGACGCTTCATTTATTATCGCAGAGATATGTCCTCAACCTACTATTTGAAGGTCTCATATGAGCGTAAAAAATTTTTTTGACAATGATAAAAATTAATATTATTATATTATAAAAAAATCAAAAAGAAACAGCGTAATTTGATTGAATTGAACCTGTTGATAAGCAGTCAATTACACTGTTTGTTTTTATTTTATTGTTGTATTAGGTCAATTGTTATTTCCCTGGTAACAGCTATTGACCAAGAAAATATTATAAGTACGTCTTATTATAATGTAATATACAATTCTTCGGTTTTAATAATCAGAAAAGGAAAACCTTACTTATGTGAAATTGTGGATATGCATAAGGGGGCATCCATTGGTTACGTGAGCTCAGAATAGGGGGGAAGGGGTCCAACGAAATCTCACCAAATCTCATTGAAACCGAGGGGGGGATAATCGAAAATTTCACGTCAACTTTAAAAAATATAAAACATTACAGATATTACAAAAAAATATATTAACTGCAGTATACCTTAACGATTTATTATTTTCCCGAATATTTTAGCGTCAATCTCACGTAAGGGGCGGGGGTCCTGGCAAATCTCACTAACACTTAAGGGGGGGAGGAGTCTAAAATTACCGAAAAAGAGCTCACATAATTAATGGATGCCCCCTAATAGGAAAGTACATACATGTCATTTTACTTTTAAAAATGTGCTAACGCGTTTCTAAAAGTTTCTGATATTTGACTTTACCTGTAGCCTGTACCCAAAATTATTTTATACAAAATTTATTATGGAAATGCAAAAAGCTAAATCGATACAAAAATCGATTGTTGATTGTGATTTCTTTTCATAGCATGTTTTTACAGTTTTCATTTTCTAACTTTCTTTCTAACTAATGTCCACCTTTTTGATGGAACCCCTGATTTAATATGAATGTGCTTCAAATAATAATTGTAAAATTAATACAAAACTTCTTAATAATAACAACTTAACAATAAAATATTTAAATGGAATTTCAGTTTTAACGTGAACTGCATACATATTCTGGACATCATCATTGTATCTATGCACAAATTTTTAATAATTGTACTAAAAATTAAATTAAAAACCTATTTACAAAATACAGTACAACGTACCGAAAGGGGCCGTAAAAATCGGAATGTTCTATAAAAATTTCGTTAAAAAAAACATCAAATGTTCATATATCTAATTATGTTTTTTTAATTGTGCACAGTTCATGACTTGCTTTAATAACTTAAAATTCGACACGCCAAAAATACAAAACCCTTATTTTTTTTAATAATAATAAACTACATTACTCAGGTATCAACTCCGCATATATGATTCAGAATAGCCTTCTAACCGACTTCGTATTTTTTTATACTTCATGTTACTGAAAGTTGGAAACAGTGGTGACTTATATTTAGGCACTGTGAAACTGCAGCAGTCCTACTTAAACTTGATATTTTGGAAAACATTTAATATCAATAATAAATCTTTTTTTCTTCAATACTCGCATTAATATTTTATTTTTTTCTTTTACACTATATTTACTATTTCACTATGGTAGGTATATTTAAAAGTAACTGTCCACTAATAATCGTTCAGATGCTTTAATAAAATTATCGCTGTCTGTTTTCTGATTCAATTAATGTTTAATCTTTCACGTCTGAAATTCATAGTTACAGACCATCCTGAATAAGTTTATAATGTTTTAGGGGAAGGATTGAGAACAGTACTTAATACTGTATAAAATACCTTGAAATTCAATAGTGGTAATATTAAATATTATTGTAAAAATTTACCTTTAATTTTTATTCTCTATAAATTACCTCAAGTTAATGAAGAGAAATTATTACTTATTACCATAAAGCTAAAGGTACCGGGTTCGATTCCCGACGAAGGTGTGACAACAGCACCAATTTCTCCTCATTCATTTAAAGATGTACTTTGACATTAATAGAAGAATACTTATTTGCTATTTACATTTACAATAAATCAGTAATTGTTATTTTTATTTAAATTGTCTTTTGGCATGCACTAACCCAATAAAATAAAAGTGTGTGTAGATACTTCGAAAAAGAAATTATTTTTATAGTTATCGCAACATCAAAAAGTTTACATTTACGGAATCCTATCCCTTTCACACATTCGATGCATGTCACGATTGCGTTACGTATTCGGTCTCTTAAATTACAGTAAATAAATTAATAGAGCTAAGCTTCCTATCTTACTCTCTTTTCTCTCTATCTATAGCGAGGGGCAAGGACAGTTTCAATTTTCTTTTTATTTTTATTCTATATTGTAGTCAATAGTAACAACAAAAACAACAACAACAATAAATATATTAATTACACCACCATCACAACATTCTACTTTATGAGTTTGTACGACATGAACTATTTGATAACAATATTATATTCTGTTGAGTTACCAAGTGGAAGCAGTTCGTGGGCAGCATCTGACAACTGCAGACCGTTTAGAATTTCGAGTTTCAGTTGCAGAATCCTTGCTGACCTGAGACGTTTCCCAACAACAATATTATAACGATAATTGTTATTAACAACAAGCAGTACTGGCCGATCGTACGGTGGCGGTTTTAGAACATTTCGAAAATAGTTTGTGCACTCTTCAACACATGGGTGGCTGGTTTAGTACGTGGTTAAATTATCAACCCTCTCGAGAATAAAATAAATAATGTACAGGGTCTCCGTTATTCTCCTTGCGATACTTTAATTTTGTTTTCCAATACAACACGGCGTGACATAAATTTGTGATTCGAAAAACTGTTTAGATGTGTTTTGCTGTTTACAATAGTGTTTCAATTGGCCGTTTCTGCAGAAGTTTTAGTTGCTTTTTTCGGACTTCATCACGTCTACAAGCATTTATGAAAAGAAACGTCCAAAATCGAATAACTGGGTAGGTTACTTTATTTTTTTTTCTATAAAACTATTACAAAATATAAAGATGTAGCAAATTTGACTAGAATTATGTATAATTTAAGCTAATCGTATATCAAATTGAATCACATCAAAGGAACCCAATCATTTTAATAAAATGTATCAGTTCAAACCTGTACATTCGTCCCTTATTTCTTTGTCGTAAAAATATTAAATAGCAATAAGTTAATTTTGGATAAAATATTGTTACTGGATTTGTACTTACAATTATAGACGAAAAGTTTATTAGTTAGTTAACTCTTATTTACAATTAGTTTGTTCATGTTGGAAAACGTGAATGAATTTGTTTAATAATTTTTATCACGAAACCGTATCAAGTAAACAAAAAAATCATGCATTTTATGTAGAATAATAATCAAAATTATAATAATAGTAGCACTAATGTAAAAATTTTTTCCGAAATTTGTTAGTTAGTTAAGGAAAAACTATTTCAAAAATGTGGAACGTATGCATTTTCCCATCTTCTTGCTCAACTACTAATGCATATGTCATAGTATTTACGAATAATTCGCTACTTTGTATCTCGTCTAGACGGTTTTAAAACCAATGTTGAACAAGTGGTTAGGTAGGAACATTTATTACAGAATTGGAAAAAAAAATTCAATATTTTACCATTTGCCAGTGATTTGGTTAGGCTATGATATGAATGAATTTCTTTAACTAGTTAATACATCTTCAAATGATATCTTGTTAGGATATCCAACCATTAATTTATTCATACAATCTATTACAAAACCCTTAGTCTATTTGTTTCAGGATGCAATTTTAGTTAATAAGTAAAGGACTTAATATGTAATCATTATTTTTCCATAAAAAGTAACTATTACTTAATACTTGGCAGATGTCTCCATTACTTTTTACAAAAGGATACTGGTTACTGTGAGTTCTTTCCACTACTCATTATAAAAGTACATTTACGTTACGTCATTTTGAGAGTAAATGATAATGTAAATTATTTACCATAATATTTTCACAATCCCCCTTTTGAAATACTTGGTATCTCATGATTAATTCTTTTATCCATTCTTCCCCTGTTTTATACTCGATGAGAAATCAAAGTGAAAAAGTGGTTAAACGTTACTTATATTTATTAAAACACAGCCGCCAACGTTTCGCCCTACTGACTGGGTTTTCTTAAGACTCCCATGTTTAATTTTGTCTTTTCAAAATTATTTCTTAATCTTTTCTTGAATTTTGTAGGTAGACGTTTACTTTTTTCATTATATTTTGTTATTTCCCCGCTGACTATCCATAAACATATTCCCTACTAGAAATTTCGAATCGTTTTCTTTAAAACCCTTATTGGGCCAACCGTGATCGTTACTCGTTCCGAATTAGGAAACCGAAGAATTGAACACACGATAAGATTTAAGAAAAATATATATATACATACTGATTCTTTGTATGATAGAAGGGATAAACAATACTTGAAATACAAACGCAAAACACAGTTATTAATGATCATGTAATATTTCAACAATACCTATTATAATTAATTTATATTAATATATATACTAATCATTTTACTAGATTTTTACCGAATAGGCCTAGATAAGGTAAATTTTTCGATCTTATAGCAGTAATATTACTTAGTTTACTATACATTAGTATAGTAAAAAAATTCATTAGCATAAGGACCAAATAGAAACTCCTTAGATGATATTGTTAGAGTTCTTTATTTGGACTTTAATATAATAATATATATAATGTAATGCTCGGCTGAGGCACTCGAAAAACTACCTTAACTACGGCTAACCACTAATTTATCCAATTCAGAATTATTGAGGCTGACCCTATTTCGACTATCCTAATAAGGTAGTCAATAGATAACCGTTTGCTTGTCCTAAATTTTGGAAAACCGTGTTAGGACCTAATTGGCTTTAGGCTATGTCTGACTATAAACCATGAAAATTTCTAGTCTGGTTACCTATCATATTATTGAATATCATTTTGAAGCAGCTTACGTAGAGAAAAACAAAGTCATATAACAACAATAAATAAAATCCTACTCATATTAAGCACCGCTCTTTTGTTTAAATGATTCTAAATTTACACATGTTTACGAAATGGAATATTGATGGTTTTATTTTCAATTACTGTTATAAAATGTTAATAATAATTTTTCTAATTGCACATCCGTAAATATTCTATTAGAAGTAATAAACACAATTTGTTTATCAAAATTCGAGGTCAAAAATATCTTCAAAACAATAACTTGATCACGGAAATAGCATCTAAAATTACCTTAAGAATAATCTAAGGTCCAAAAGCCGTAACTTTTATTACGCGTCTTACGTAAGTTATAAATTATTCCGTTGAAAATTTTTTTCTTCTCTGTTATTAAATTTTCAATCCGGAATTCGAACGTTATTGTCATTGCGATTTTTCTCAGAAGCGGTAAAAACTTAAAACAATTAACAAATTATTTTAAAAAAATATTCACATAAAAATTTTGCAGGATTAAAACTATTTTACGCGGTTTTTTTTTGGATCATGCCAAACTTTATTGGAATGGGCTAATAATAAGTACTTTCATGTTTTATTTTTCATATTACCTTTGGATGAAACTAAAATTATGAAAGAAGCACAATTTTGTGTAAATTATACTATAAACTGGCTTGATTTTTAAGAAATTTCCAATTTTCTTTTAACAACAAATTTTATTTCCCTTCCAATTATAAACTCCAATTTAGCCGCTTAAGGAAGTGATTTGTAACATGTGGGACGTTTCCCCTTGTGGGGGCGCCAGAGTATTGCAAAGGGGAGCGCACAACTTTAACTAAATATCACTTTCGAATACAAATAAACAAAAAGAGGAGCGATAACAATTTTTTCATAAAATAGGGAGCGGAAGTACAGACAAGTTCGAAACCTGGAATTTTGGGTTATTATCTCATAGTGACAGCTCACATGAATTATTCTTTCTGGAGTCAAATAAGATCATAAGGCATTAAGATAAGAGTTTTTAATGGTAATAAGTGCAATTACCAAAAAAGATTATGTTTCAGAAATATAAGCAAAAATTTGGAAGGTTTCATAAAAAGCTCATTATTTCATTTATACATTTATACAGCATATGTATAAAATAAGACAGTTTTCATAAAATAAAATAATTTTTGATGAATGTGCTCCAGTAGATTTTTAATTTTTCAGATTCGTACCTTACACTTAACGATCTTTTGTATTCCCTGAGGCGAGAGTTAAGATAAAATACACTACACAAAAATTTACATAAAGGAAATTCAATATTGCAAAAAAATTATGAAACA
This sequence comes from Agrilus planipennis, assembly GCF_000699045.2. Classification (NCBI taxonomy): domain Eukaryota; kingdom Metazoa; phylum Arthropoda; class Insecta; order Coleoptera; family Buprestidae; genus Agrilus; species Agrilus planipennis. The sequence goes on along the minus strand of NW_020439170.1, from coordinate 526,473 downwards.
ACTGTTAATAATTCACTAGGAGTTAATGTATTCCTTTTTTCCATTATTATCTTACATTTATTACATCAAAATATTACGCTTCCCATTATATTACTTAATTGGATATTTGATTGACAACTACGGTTGTGGAGATGAAATTCTTGCCTAACTTTATGCATTTCATCATCTTATTAGGTAACTATTAAAAAATACAAGAAATCAGGTGTAGTGATGCACAAAACAAGATTTCTAGTCTTGCTTGTTAACTTCTCGTCTTATTTTGCCTAGCAAGACGAGAAGTTGTTTTATTTCTTAAATATTAATGTGAAAATTCATTTTTAATTTTTATCCACTATAAATTATCTCAAATTAATTAAAAATTGTTGCTGCTGAATCGTACCCGGGACCTTTGGCTTTATGACCCAACACTCTGACCACTAAGCTACGAGAAGTGACAGGTTTTACTTATTCTTGTCGATTTATTGCTATCTTGCGAACAAGAGTTTTACTATTTCTTGTTCTTGGCTGGGAAAGTCCTCAAGGCTGATTTGTCTAAGGATTTTGACAGACAAAGAGAGTAGAACCTAAATAGACTTGTAATTCTTGCTTCTTACTGATTCAAAAGAGATCTTGCTTTTGCTAAGAGGAATTTTGTTCTTACAGTCGAATTTAAAAAAAAATCAGCACCGAAAGAAAGAAAAATTTAATCTTAGAATTAAAACATTAGTTTTCCCCTTTTTAGTAGTTAATTATCATGCACACTATACGTAGAAACGTATCTATAGTGGGTACATGTTACGCCTACTGTAACATATACCATTAATAACACAGGAGCCTGTGGATGTGATGAAGAAATAAATAATCGACCTTTCCATTTAAGGTCGACTACCTGTTGTACAATTACAAGTGCTATTTTTAGTACCCAAGTCCTAGAATAGTATAAAATTGCGTTGGTAGTTATTCAATAACAAATATCCGTCAGTGTCTATTTTATATGCCTTTCGTAACCGCGACAGTGAACTAATATTTCATCTCCTACATATGCGAAGAAAATCTGACGGTAGGCTGGCGCTCTATCTCTTTATAACGCACTAGATTCCAAAATTCAAATTAATGTACTAGCCATGACTTCTAGTGCAGTCAAATGAGAGGTAGACTGAATTTTTGATACGTTGTTTCTATGTTCCAAGGGGCAATATCCCAAATTGGCGTATCAAAACCTACGGTGGGGGCCTAAACTAACCGAAACCACTTTTCCGCATTTTGACTTTGAAAATGAGAATTTAGACAAAAAGTATGAACACTACAGATTTCGGAAAAGCCTATAAATAATATTGCGTTTGTTGATAACCTATTCTAACAGTTTCTGAGTCACAACGGCTGAAACATATGCATGTAAAAATATTAACTATGCGACGTCTATTTAAGTTAATAAGAAAAAAAATTTTTCGAGAATTTATGAGTTATTTTAAAAAAATCAATCGTGAATCAAACGATTATTTATTCACACAAAATACATTACTTTTTTTGTCGAAATTTAATGAAAATTTTAAAGTTTCGGGAAAGGTCTAGATGGGTGGTCACCTGAGTAAAACCCCATAAAAAATTTGCGGCGGTCTCACCCCCATAAAAAGTTATGGGGGTTGAAAGTTGATTATTCTGACAATTTTAATACACCATAATTCAAATTCAATAAAAAAAATATTTTCGAGTGGGTGGAGGTGGGGGATCGAAAGAGGGTGGTCACTTGGACAAAAACCGATAACTTTTTTTTTTATTCGTTAACTAAATTCTATGAACTTAAAAAGAAAAATTTTGCTAAATAAAAAAAAAACAAAAAGGCTACGACAAACCTGTATATTATAACATTCTTCGATCGTTTTAGACAAACTGTATGTATTGTTCGTTAATTTTATCACCGTGCTTTATTATGGGCAGAAAGATTTTATAGCTGCTCATATGAGTGGTTTTGTTTTTGTTGAACGTAACGTTAAATAAAAAGGTGAATAAAAAGGTAACATGTTGTCCTTGAAGGGCAGCATATTGACGAACAAAAGGGTTTTGTAGTAGCAGTAAAAGTCAAAATAATTTATTGCCAATATTGTCTGCAAATTAACAAAAGGAAAAAGCTTGAAACGATCTGTTACCTTTCGAATTTTAGATGCAAATTCTTTCATTTGAGGCACTCACGTGTCACAAAATATCAATTATATACGGTAGTTAGATACAGACGCATTTTCATAACTTCAGGGCGCTTATCATGTCTAATATTCAGGTTTACAAATACTATAATCATTAAAGATAATAGTCAAGTTCCTTTGAGTCACTTCTATGCTCGCGAACAATTAATTTAGAAATTCGAAGTGCGAATTATAGACGGTAAAAAGTTTGGAAACGTTGGAAATATAATGTTACAGGCGAATGATGAGGATACCGTGGATATCGAAGGTTAATTATGAGGAGGTATTTGGTAGGAAAGAATAGGAGAACAGAGATCACTATTGAAGTCTATAAGAAATGAGCGAGATAGATTAGTAGGACACCTTTTCAGGCATGAGGGGGCGAATTAGGGGAAATTTAGGGAAATACGAAGATTAGTTCGAGATAAGAAACAAACAGAGGTGCGTGTCCAACCAGTCGTAAGACTGACGACCTTATAATGATAATGATAGAAATAAAAGAAACGTAAGGTGATGACAAAAGAGAAAAACATCTGTGGAATATTACGTACGACTTCCCCAGGATTTTCTTAAACGATCCAAGGAAATCTCAGAATAATTTGGACCCGGAACCAGGTCGGGGTTCATGGTCTAAACCTCTAGGCCATTCCTGCCGATAATGCTCCTGAAAATTAAGTAGTCCTTGAGAAATGATTATAGAAGTAGGTGAGGAAAATTTATTAAAGGGGATAGGGGTAATGTGTAATCAATTAGGGTTTGGTTAGACAACCGAGTCTTGTGGAAATTCTCCCGCCACTTCTATCTATACTATACAGAGATTATCTTATTCAATGATTCTTGATCGAGTGTCATGGCACGGATGTTTTTGAAAGGTTTTATCGAAGTCCAGAAAAAACATATTCTTTCCTCCAAAAAATGATAAGGGTGGCGTTCAAAGCTCAAACATACTTTGTTATCTACAGAAAAATATTTTTTAAATACCACATTTGGAGTAATTCAAGTCAAGTTTTTGACCTGTAGCAGTCTGTATCTGAACCGCGGTCCGCCAGTTGAGGACCGTTGACCAAACTATTGCTTAGCTTTAGGGAGAACACCGATTTGATTTCATTTCTGGTCGTAGCTTTTCCGTGATTTCCTCCCATCACATAGACAAAAGCAGGGGAAGTAATAATAGTCCACAAAATTTTTTTCTTTTTCCTTCTGTCTCATCTTTCTCGCCCCACCCATTCCCACGATTATAAATGAAGGCTAAAGAGAGCCTTCAGCCTTACCCACCAACATTAATAGCTGATGGGAGTGAAACACCTAAAAGGTTAGGGATTCCTCAATAGATGATAAAAACTGGAACATTTACGAATTGCGAACACGAAAGCTTTAAGTCAATAACAATGAAAAAGGATTACTGAATTTTTCAAAATTTTTACGTTTTCATGTTACGAAATAAAATAAAAGTAAATCTGTAGACCGAATTATTGTACCAAAATTTCTTAAATACAAGTCAAAATAACATTATCATATCTACTTACGCACACAAATATTATAATAGAAGAATGTGTGCTTTTTCTTATCAGCTGTACAGAATTCTCACCACGCGAATCCTAATACTCTCATTTGACCTTTATTTTTACTATATTTAAATACAATCGATAATCCTTGATAACAACACAAATTCAGCATACATAGTACGCACCGCGACATCCGTCCAACTGGTTCAGGTTTATACCGACTAATTTGTGAACATTTTAGAAATTAAAAAATATGAAGTATGGAATGAAGTGGCAGTCCATGGTAATAATTGTTTTATTCCTCACTTTTTTCTATAGACAATGACGATAAGACATTATTAACCTTAGACTTCGAACGCTGTTCTAAATTCCACAACATCTTGCCTATACTTGCGGTAAACGATACCAATGGGAAAACATGTCACAATCAGAATAAAAACAAAATGCGTACTCTAATATATAAAATAATGTACGTGTAACATATTGTGTACGATTGTGTTCGTTAATCCAGACAATTTTTCATTTTTATAAAACAAAGAAGATTTCGCTATCGAGTTGCTGTTTATTTTTAGATAACACGGAAGTGAAAACTGGATTTTTATAGAATAATACCCCGCAACAGTATTTATAGATTTATTCCAGACATATCAATCAAGAAATAATATGTTTGTTTGCACATACATTTCAATTAATTATTTACTATTAAATGCTTCCGTGTTTACAACATCATTGGCAAAGGCGGCGAATTACTGTTTTAAAATCGATTTTATGAGCAGTACAAAATAGTTATCTACCGGTTTTTTCAAAATTTTTGCAGTTTTTATAATCAAATCATATGCAAATCATACCTTGTCTAATCCATCCGTATCGATTGCATAATGATAAGTTTAGCCCACTTAGCTTCTAAGGAACTTTCACTAAATTAATATTATTAATAGAGAGAGTTTCGAATCTTAGATCGTTTGGTGGGAAAAATAGCAATTGATGTTGTTCCAGGCTTTGAAGAGATATAATAATTGCAGACGTTATATAGCAAAATAACAGTATTAACAAATTTTAGTTTTTGAGTATCAACTCACAGAAAATTGTCCATTGACAGATATGCTCATTCATTTATATTCATACACTAGTGATTGAAAAATACGGCGCGGTACAAAAATATTCGTATAAACACCTTCAACAATCTTTTCATATAAACAATAATGTAATACAAGTCCAATTTGAAACCTTTGAGAGGAGTTATTACGCTTTGTTCGATTGAGAGTTCGATTAATTTGAGACAGTTTTCCGAGAAACAATAGCTGGCATTTTCAGATAGAAGTGGATGAAAAATCCATATTCTGTGTTGAGTGAAAATCGGCCTTACCTGTATACAATGATAATTACTGAATATTGTAATTTCGGTGAAAAAAATTTAGACTTTTTACTAAAAGTTTTCCGTCAATCTTCTAGGAAACTTTGTTACTTACTCACTTATTAATTATTATGAAAATCAAGTAAAACGAAAACAATTAATGCCAGACGAAGGGGAAATCCAATACAACACTTTTTGTAGCCGTTGTCTATAGTGGGTAATAGCACTTGGCTATAACATGCTAACCATTGCAACTTTTTTAATACCTACTTTACATTAAGGCGTTCTTATTAGGACTTCCAGTGCATGACACTATTTCAATCTGCATTCTACCGTTATTGCATTACGTAATTAAAAAAAAGCATTATGTAATCTGTAAAGATTAAGTTATGGTTGGAAAGGTTGTCCTGATTGGTACGTTATAGCATAGAAAAGGGTCACAAGTAAGAACGTTTTGCTGGATTTCTAAAATGCAAAAACAACGTCAAAAAATGAAATTAATTTTCTATTTGGTTATTAAACGTAACTAGACATTCCCGATTGCACGTAACGCGAGTCTCACTCAATAATTTTACTCAAAGTATTACTGTACTTGTTGTAGGCAGTGTCGCGGTGAATAGTTTCGGTGTTTTTGAGTTTTGTGCATAATCTCTCATTTGATACCACTCACGACCATCAACCCTAAACTCGTAAAATACTCACTTCCAAGAACTTCGCGCAAAGAATATTTTTATGAGACGCGTATTAGACTAGAGCATGGTAGTCGTGTGACCACCTTAAAAACGTAGAATGCTAAGACCCTAAGTATATCGGATATTTATAGCTCATATTTAATTGAAACTTTTTACCGTAAAGAATTAGCCTCATTAGCTATACGCCAGTTACAGTTCAGTTTCAGTTTCTTCCCCTTATTCTAACTTAGGTACTGCAGAGTTAAAGCTGATACAGGAATAAAATAGTATGAAAAGTGTGGCATTCCCTCCCCGATATAAATTGCAAACCACCGGGAGGGAGTGCCGCATTTTTTCCTAAAATTGTATATTATTTTTTATCGAACCCATGTCCCGAAAATACGATTTTTCCCGATTTGAGGGACGAAACGGTGCAATATCACATTATAGGTAAGAAATCGCAGTACGAATTTATGCAATGAATGTATATCGATATATTGATAACTATCAATAATTATCTAATATGTAAGTCGGTATAACTAATATTTGCTGTCGAGTTATAAAATTTCAATGTTAAAAAAAAACTTGGGATGTTCTTCGAAATAACCAAAATAGTAATTTTTTGAAACAGCTAATATTAGTGTATTGGTAATTATTTTTGAAATTAGATACTTTCTAAGAAAAAATAAGTAAACCAAATAAACAGTTACGCACTTATAATGTACGGATTTATTTAGAAAAAGTTGCTTATATTGTTATAGATATATCGATAATTATTGATAGTTATCGATATATTGACAGTTATCGCTAGTCATCGATATAATCATGAGATTAAGAGCTTGGGCTTATGAGAGTTTAGGTATCTCCTCTCTTCTGTCTGACGATGTACAGATAATGGCGCTTTTATGCTACAGCCTTCAATTTTCAAGTAATTATGGATAATAATTAAGTGGAGTGTATTCTTTTAAATAATTTAAATTTGTATATAATTTTTTTCTGTCTCGTACTGTTATTTTTAGATAAAGATATCAATATTATAATATCAAAACAGAAACGTGGAAAACAATAAGAGAATCGAAAAGTTAGTTTAAAGTACAAAATTCAAAACAATCATGCATTATGCTGTTACGTTACCTAAAATACGTTTTACTTTTTTACGTGATCATAAAATTAAATAATTTCCGCATCTTAATATAATTTAAGTTGACTGCATAGAAGAAACAATAAAAAGGTAAAATACAATAACAAATTAGCAGATGCAACAACATTACGCTAAACGCTTTACATGTTTAGGATAACAAAAAAATTTTTCACGCATTTCCCTATCACCCTAGCACGAAACAGTTTTCAGTTCAATCTCATGCTTAATTAGGTTAGGGTGTGGTTTGAATAGATTTCTCTAAATACTAAAAAGGACAACTGTATAAAGTATCTTATGTATACATATAATCTATACATATACTAAACCTTTGTAAATAAGGTCAGTGGATTCTGTTTCTGTTAATGTATTTTCTTACAACTGGCGTTTTAATATATTATTTTTGAATCTCTATTATACTTACAAATAAGAAGCAACCCTCTTTAATGTTGCTAAAGCTCTACCAGTGGAAGGATTATTTTGATAAATTCTGGAGCATAAGGAAGCATTGTAGATCCATGGTCCACCATCCTTACAATTAGATTGACTGTAATCATTTAGCATGCTTTTTGTTACAGTGACTTACGGTTCAAAGTATCCTTAAACTTGACTGCAATTGTTTCGAAAAGAGTTGTTTTGTGATAATGAAATTATTTTCTTATGACATTTTTTTATAGCCAGACACAGTAATATAAATGCCCATTTAAATACAACCCTTAAGAATTTTGCGTTTTAACGTTAATCGATTATTATTCTATGCGTCTTTAGAAGTAATCGCCCTGTATATGAGGCCATTTTCTCAACATAATCATTACCTATTATTGTGACAAGTATGATAAAGGTAACCGTCAAGTTAAAGTTATTGTACTCGCAATGTGAACTTTGTATAATGGGACTTCCTGCAAACGGTTTAACATAATATGTAATTGCAAAGTTGGTCTTTTATATGTCGCAAGAATTAGAAGTCATTCACAATATGTATGTTCCCGAGAGTCTGCTGGTAAAAAATACTATACACTAATGGCGAGTTAAAAACACAATCATCAAACCATGAAAAATACGACATGGTATAGGAAAATTGGTATAAATACTTTCAGCCATATTTTCATTAAATAACAATGTAATGCATCTCGTATAAATACAATAAACGCAATTTAAATCTTCGGTGAGGTGTTACGCTTGGTTCAATAGATTTTGAGAGTTCTGTTAATTCAAATCAATTTCCCGAGAAGCAAGAGATATTTTCAGACAGACGTCCACACGTTCACTAAATTATATATTTTCGTTCGTGCAATAAAAAAAATACAACGTGTAATTATACAACACGCTACTGAAGTGAAACTTCTTCAAACACACAAACATACCTGGATAGGGGTTAAGGAATTGGTTTAATGGTATTATTTGTACACTATGAATTTAAATTTTATTCTATATATGCCGCAGTTGCCTGTAACGAACGTTGCATTGAAGCGCGCTCGCGGCTCATGCGATCCCCACTACGAACTCGACTACGTGGCCGAGTAGAGGGGGACATCCGTTGCATGATTTCGTTACATACCAACTCGCATGAAACGAACTTACCCTACCTTGCCTAAAGAAGTTTCACTTCAAAAAAGAAAATATATTGTCAAAGAAATGTGTAATTTTTATGTTCGGTGTACGTTTTGCCTTGCCTGTATTGAAAGGATTTCTATCATTACGGGTAGCGTATGGTCGGTAATCGACAATCGCAGCCGACGAGACTCACAATCAGGGCACTTATTATTGAATGAACGAATTTACTACATGCTATTATTATTAAATATTGTTATAATTTTCCGAAGGGAAGCGAACTGACGCTTATTGTGTTTCTAATATGCCATTTATCTCATTGTCAGACAGTTTAAAGACTGACCTCGAAATTGCTAATCGTAGTAAGAGCAAAATTGTACCTTCACTAAATGTTTTAAAAGCTATTCATCACCCAACGAAGAGTCCTTACCAATGGAAGCGTCTTTTATTATTCATTTACCAGTTTTAGATACTTGCGATTACAACTGCTATGGCAATTGGAAACGAAAAAGTAGAAGTCATCATTAAAAAAAATTAAAAGGAATACTCACCCCTAATTACCACAAATAATTTTATATGAGCGGACACTTATCAACTTGATAATGCCCACGTGTGAAGTGGGCGAAACACGTGTCCTCTCATATAAAATTATTTGTGGTAATTAGGGGTGAGTATTCCTTTTAATTTTTTTTTTTAATTAATATTTACACTAGTGTAAGAAGGTGGATGACGAAAATACAGTAGACAGAAAAGGTTATAATTGCGGAGATATTGAAAAAAGTAAGAGAACAAAGGGCGTACAGCAAATCAAATTGAAAAATGAAAGGTAGAATGGTAGGAAACCATGGTAGGAGTCATGATGGATTAAGATAGGAAGGGGTGAACCTGTCTTCGGACTGTAATCGTTTTTGAGGGTTCCTTTAAGTTTGATATCCATGTGCGGCTTGCGCTTTGTAACCGCTTTTAGAGCCTTGGGATTCTGTAGCAAATGTTATATAACTTTTGCTAAATGTGATATGTAGCAAGTTCTGCTAAAAGTAATTTTACTAACTTTTAGCAAATGCTATATTTTACTAAATGTAATATTTAACAGGTTTTGCTACATAACTTTTAATGTTTCGCGTATTTAAAGAGAGAACAGAACTACTGAACTATTGTAAATAGAGAACTTTAAGTCCTTGCTCGTCAATACTTCGAAAATACGAGATGTCAATAACGATTTCGAACTATTTATCATAGATTTAGTAAATTACTTACTGGTCAAATTAAATATTTTCGTAAGATCTTTGTCAAACAATATAAATAGTACATTTAGCAGCAAAATTCTGTGGATACACTTCTAGTTACTTGAAGATAGGCTCTCTTAGCCTCCATAATCTAGAGGGCGACTGCGATGACTATTATAAATTTTTTAATTTTTTCATCTAGCATAACAATTTTTAGTAGTTATAAGTACCTACCGATAAAAAAATATTGTCATTAGCGCAATATTCTGTGATATTGGGGTTGAAATCGTTTACGTAACAAGGTATTTAATAATATACTTGCATTCTTCCTGTACAATTTATATCGCTACAACAGATACACGAGAAAATTTAATTTTTGCTAAAAACATAATAATTTTTAAAAACATACACAAACGTTTCATTCGCTTCTAATTGACTTTATCGCATTCGTCTAATCATTACTGAACCAGTATCTTTATCTACTATTCGCGTTTATAGAATCAATCTCGCTCAACCTTTTAGAAACAATTAATGATAAATTTCCTAATGTTGGTTTTTGTTTCAGAGCATTACCACCCTATCAGCTTCTCTACAGCTGTTTACGAACTCGAGATGCGTAATACTGCTTTACTGTCCATGGTATTCATTTCTTCAATTATTTTCGCATCGTTAATTGTCAAGTAAGAGAAAAACCTATTTACCTAGTACGATTTTGTTTATTTCTTTTTGTTTTAATTTTGTTACAACTGCATATCGCACAAACTAGGAAATTATTGCATAGTTCGTTATCCTATTTTTATTTACGGTAGATATATGCACTTAAGAACAGTTGATAATAAAACACTGAGAGTGTGTCAGAAATAAAACTAAAACAAAAATTTCATACCTTTGTAGTATGCCACATTTGTGGACAAGTGTGCATTGATACAGAATTTTAACTTCGTAATACCTAGTCATCATCGTAGGGTCATCAGTCCTAAGACTGGTTGCATACGCAGCTCCACTCTTTCCTATCCTGAGCCAAACTTCGCATTTCCCCAAAACTAGAACAACCCACATCCTTAACTATTTGCGAACAGTAACCTAACCTAGGTCTACCTCTACACCTCCTAACTCCTGTTTCTGCCTCTTACATGTCTCTGACTAGACCTTCATACCTGAGAAGGTGTCTTACCAACCTATCTCGCCTATTTTTTATTGATTTCCATAGAGTCCTCTGTTCTCTTATTCTTTCTAATACCTCTTCATTTCTAACCTTTTCTACCCACGATATCCTCATCATCCGCCTATAACACCACATTTCGAACGCTTCTAACCTTTTCTTTTCCGCCGCGCCCACTGTCCATGTTTCGTACCCGTATAACGCCGTGCTCCAAACATACACCTTTAACAACCTTTTCCCAATTTCCAAATTAACCGTTCGCGAGCATAGAAGTGACTTCTTTTTATTAAAGGCGACACGACCCTGCGCTATTCTCTGTTTTATATCCCTACTACTCCTTGCGTCCTGACTTATCTAACTTCCTAGATATCTAAAATCAGCCACTTCTTCTATTTTTTCGTCTCCTATCTTTATATTCGCTCTTTCCCTACTTTTTCTTCCCTTGCATACCAGTATTTTAGTTTTACTTTTATTTATTTTCATACAGTACTGATCTGTCAGTACCGCTTCTATTTTATTAAATGCTATCTCTAGGTCCTCCTTGCTAGATGCTAATACTGCTATATCATCTGCAAATCTAAACATACTAATTTTATGCCTCTGTATATCTATTCCTACAGTTGTACTGCCTTTAATGATGTTGATGGCGTCTTTGATGTATATATTAAAAAGTAGCGGTGACAGTGTTCATCCCTGTCTGACTCCCTTCCTAACATTTACTTATCTACGTTGCATCCTTAGCTCTATAACTGCTTGTTGCTCTTTATACAAACTAAGTATCACTCTTCTATTTTAGCTACTCCTCTCTACATTTTAAAGTATATTTAACATCCTATCCTACGTACGCACTCTTTCCTTTTTCTATCGTTTTCTCTATTGTTACCCGTAATGCTAGAACGGCCTCCCGCGTTCCTCTAGTGTTATGATAAAATATGTTTTTGTTAAAATAACTTACAAAAAAATTGAATAATATGTAAAAATGAAGAGCTAAGCACTATTTGCATACGAACATTTTCTAATTGTCAATTTCTTTTTGCTTTAAACCTATCTCAATAGGTATTATATTCTGTCAGGCTCCTCCACCAAAATTTTTATTATATATATTAGTATTTTATACAATTAGTGCGATAAGTAAAAACCTAGTCCCGCTTATTATTAAAGTACATTTCAATTTTGATTATTATGTTAAGGGGAATTTTCAAAATGATAATGTTTTTTCAACCTTCTTCTAAAATTAAAAAAAATTTTAATCGATATTCTATACCTGCAGATTTTTTT
>NW_020439170.1:498138-511706 GCF_000699045.2 Agrilus planipennis | reverse complement strand
GTCACGGATGTATCAACAACAGACTAACAGTACTTTGTTTTTCCAACAATGGCTATCTTTAATTATTATTTGTGATCTCAACCAGTATTATAAGTCCGATGACGACGTTTCGTTTATTGTTGTGAAACCGTCCGGCGTTATTGAAATATATTATATATATGCATACGTTATATTTTGACGACAAAGCCCATGTGATAGGTATGCTATACTATTTTAAAACAAACACTAGCTTATTATTGCTTTTGTATATATTTATTTTACGATAAGTTGTGCGGATCTCAAAATAAATGTCGAAAATAGAAGAAATAAAATTAATTAATAATAGAATAAAAATATCGTTTTCTTTTCTTCTCATCGTCAGTCAATTTTTCAGTAACTTACTGGAAAATTGCAATTTCCTGCTATTCGAGTACCTACCAATTTTGCCAATAACGGTAATTTGAACAATTCTGATCGAAAAAGCAACACAATTTTTACAATTTTGATCATTTGCCTTCGTTTAAATTTTTTATGTCATACATTGCATCACCTAGCCACCATAGCGAAGAAAAAAAAACATCTTGTAGTTGTATTCGGCTTCTTTGATATTATGAAGCCTTATTTGCCTTTTTGTCATTTTTAATAACTGTTCGGACTTCAATCAATTACAGTGGACAATTGTTCGGCTGATCATTAATTAAAAAATAAAATGTTTCGAAAACAGAATCTTTTTCCATTATCGATATAAATACACTTTCTTGAAAAATCTAGTATAGGTACCAATAGGATGAACCAAGAAAGAACACTATCGCTACCTACAACAAAATTGGGAAACACCTTTATAGAGTATTGTGCAATTTTTAGAAATTTCTTTCAGCATTTTGCTGAACAAGAATTACGTTTAACTATACAAATTTCCGATGCATCTCTAATCTCATTCGATGTTTTTGGGATTTTCACGTGTACCTTTGATTTGATACCCCTCAGGACCATAAATATAAGATATTCGCGAAATGCCAACTTTTGCGCACAAAAATACATAATACGCGCGTATTAATTACATACTCATGAGGCGTAGGACTAGTCGTTCTGTACTCTTTTTTAATGAACGCAGAACACCGACATTAATATCGAATTGATGTTTCTATTTTCTATTTTACGAATTTTGTTTTGTTTAGATTTCACTTGCTTGCTTGACAATGCCGAAAGGTAAACATTATATTCGATAAAATGGAAAACACCAATTCAACATTATATTACCAACGATGAATTTGTTCAAGTTATGCATAAATTTCAGTGAAATTATAACAAAAATCCCACCTACATTACATTGAAATAGTTAAGCTAGCCTTATAGATATTGTCATTGATTTAATTTCGATGTTACCTTACCGATTTCTGCATCTAATAGCTGCCTAATTCCTCTGCACTAAATGGACATGGTGTATAAGAATATCAGTCTAATTATTAAATGTCACAACACTAAAAACTAAACAATGTAAATTCACCATTTCAACAATTAGGTTATAATAACAGACAAGAACCAACATGCGAAATCACTCCGGAAATCTTAAAAACTTTGTCTAGCCTTCTCCTTATCACTGCCCGAAGCAATAACTGGTTCGTATTCCTTGCATACGGTATCGCACCATTCGGATAAAATATTGTAGACTCGGTTAAACCCGATAGCACGGCAAAACAAGAAACAACCTTTATTTCTCCTTGACAAATTGGGAAAGCATTTATGCCGTAAACACAATAAAAATGTATCGAGGCCCATACCTACTTTGAATTAAAACTCATTTCAGTATTCGCGTGATTTTTCAGTTGTTTAATTTAAAACTAAAATAATCGAAGTAGATATAAATGAATAAAGAAGATTGTACAAATCATAAAATTAATGGCTTGGACAGAAAATTTAAAAATAAAACAATAACTATAAGTAAGTACTCCACGCGCGAATGAAAGTGAACATAGTCCAGTGGGTTATCCTTTTTAGTGGGGAAAACATGGACTAGACCTGATTTTAGCAAATTAAGGTCGATTTTTCGATGTTATTTTCCGTTTTCTTTTGAAACATTTTTCCTTTTGACTTAAAATTAAATTTAAGCGACCAGTTTTTATTTTTTAATATATCTTTTCGCTAATTGTGTATAAACTCGATTTTGAATAGGTTTTTTTGAAGAATGACAAAAATTACTTAAACGAATAGGTTGATTGTAGAAATAAAAAAAATTAAATCTTTCGACTTACTTTTCGTGAAAAAGGGTTACGCTGTACAATCATAAAAAGTGATAAAAATTATATAATAAAATAAGATTATGTCATACATTGCATCACCTAGCCACCATAGCGAAGAAAAAAAAACATCTTGTAGTTGTATTCGGCTTCTTTGATATTATGAAGCCTTATTTNCACTCTACCTATATGTAAATAAAATTGAATTACTACGGCTGAGAGATTATTAAATTTATAAATCGATCAAAATTTGTGAGAAAATTATTGCGATTAATCGTAATAATTTATTAGTTAGATTAACTAATTACCGATACAATCGATCGATCGATAATCATTAAAAACTGAAAGAAAAGATAGTCCGATAAGTCTATGACATTTTTCTCGATGACCCGACTGAATCGGCGAAACAGATTAGATGAGTTATTGTCGAATTGGGCGATTACTTTTAACAATCGATTATTGCGATTAATCGATTATTTTTAAAAACTAAAATAATCGCTTATTAATCGATTAATCGGGAAATTTGCCCAGTCTTAATTAATATGGGATCTCGGGTAGGTTTAAGGGCATTTTTTTGTTTCGTCAATTCCTGTTTCGTCACATAAAAATTTATCTGAATCCACCTTTTCTTTTCCTGCTTCGTCACCTACGAAAAATGCATTCCTGTTTGATCACCTACTCTTTCGCTATCGCGCTTTTAAATAATAGAATAGGAAAGAGTCACTCTAACATAAGTCACGAAAATCTTTTATAATGATTCACAATATTATAATATAATAATATAAAAACAATACTGAAGGAAAATGTATACCATTGTAGGTGCTAGCGTAGAAGCTGTCTTAGAGCAACTATTGAAAAATGATATAACATTACAATTTATGAAAATTAAGTTTTATTGTTAAATATGATTAATTAAGTCCTCTACTCTCCGACGAAGCCTGAAAGATAAATTAATTTTTTGTGTATATTTAACGACCGCGGACGTAGGAAAAATCTTTAAACACCCTAAAATATAACATTGTTTTAACTTTTAAGTTTTACTGTTTTGTTTTTGCCAGTCCTAAGCCTAGAATAAGTGTGAAGAAAGATTGATTAAAATAATTTAATACTTAGGTAAATAATTTATCTGGGTAGTAATTTCGACGTACCTACCTGGTTTATTTCAGGTAGTCAGGTGACGAATCGGGAAGAAATTATTACGTGCGGACAGGTGTAAAATAGGTAAGGTGACGAAACAGGAACAAATCGGTTTTAGTTACTAAACACCTTTAATGAGACATTTATTTGTAATAAATTGCCAAAAATTCTCCGTGAATTTTATATTTTGTTCGTGCAGGAAATATCAAGAAGTAACACTAAGTACCTGGTACTTACTTTAATATGAGAGTACATAAGAAAATTACTGCCCAATTTTATGTGATTGCGAAATATCTAAACACAACTGACCTGAAGTTTTTTAAACTATTTTTTGTAGCCATCCAGCTACTCTCTTTAAACGGTTCATTAAATANTTACAACGTGATTGTCATTCATAAAAATCACGCGTTGTTAATACAAGCAATAAACACTTTTAACGACACCGTACTTAACTCAAGTTTACTCCAATTTACTTCCCTCGTTTAAACGGCAATAATTTTTATTACGCTCAACTTCAATTTCGTTAACAGTTAATTAAGAATAGCGCTTTTTAAACTGCATCACAAGAACGACGAGGATCAAAAGTAATATTTATTTCGGTCAACACGTCATTTTTCAATTAACAATTGCCAATCCATTCCTTTATAAAATGGATCTTCTTGAGTGCAAAATCTAATACACACAATAATAATAATCATAACATACATAATAATACTCCCTACGACAATAGTTAAGGGGTTAATAGAGAGATAATACTTAGAGTGACGACATACGAATATCTTTAATACACGTGTAAATATACGTATATGTAGTAATATATATATATGTGTGTAATCATTTTAATAATTTTTGGTATAATGAAAGTGAAACAATCACAATTATTTCATTAAAAAGAAGAAAAACAGAAGTAAAACCTGCCTTAATTTGTGAATACCTAATAGATAAAATATTCACCAGTCCTCTAAATTTTCTATTGTAGATAAGACAGGTTAAACTTCGACTTCAACTCAAACGTGCTTTTACTACGAAGATTCTGGCGTGTTAGTCTTATCCTTTTTGAAGCGTCTTCTAACTAGGAACCCTCTTACACCTGCTTGTATTTTGGTCGCAGAACGTTCTTCGATGTCGGAATTCTTTTTCGCTGACGTGTTTTTAGAAACAGCCGAAACGTCGCTGGATCTCAATTTTCCAGAATTCTTGCGTCTACCAACACGTCCTTGGCTAATGGCTTCTGTGCCACCATTCTACAATTAAACAACTACCTGTTAATAATAAAAACTAGGAGACGACAAACCCAAACTTAATAAAGGAACGCAGGGCTTTTTTCATCTGTTTTATTAAAAACATCTTCGTTCACAGAAAACTTTTATTTACAGCGAAATTTGATGCTTATCAATTATTAAAACCGTTTTAATGATAACAGAAAAAAAATGCTTCGAATGGAATTACGAGACTTAAATAATCTTTAATTGAACTTTGAACTTTTTTGTTCTTTTTGCTTACGTATCTACCACGTAGGGGTAGCTACGTCGTGGGTTCCATTCGACAATTTTTTCGGAAATTATAAATAGGGATATAAGTTAATAACTAAATAAAAGTGTTATGTTATGACAGTGGCCGCAATTTTTTGGCGTAAGTGTTTGAGTTAAAAAATTAACGCTATCAACAACTGTAGTAGGTACGTATATAAATAATAACAATTATATTATTAATCAAATAATATTTGTGATGTTAGTTTTCGTAATAAGTCGAAATTTTTAAGGAGAAAAAGAGTGCCCTTGTTGGCGGTTATTGTTCTCAAAATAGCCAAAATTCATGACGCGTGCATGGCATTCAACAGTTTCACGCCCAACTTGAAACACATAACTCAAATTGCGTCAACGCAACCTATTGCCTTGTCATTAGTAGCATGTCACAAAAAAATTTACCAATTTCCTCTCATAGTTACAAAAAGAATTAGCCGCGCTCCTTATTTACCAAAATTATCCCAAAGCATTAATATAAAATTGAAAATAAACCAATTATGACCTTTAACCTCCAAGTTTTTTCTCCCCAAACAACTCGAACTTCTGTTCACGCCCTCGACCAAATCCCCTTCTTTTTCGCAACTGATTTTTGACTTATTTGTTTCTCATTAATAAAATTCTAAATCAACAACAGTATAAATACTTTGTTAAAAATAAAACTGAATGCACTCATTATAGGTAGAAAACTCAGTTAATTATTTTCCAAGGATTACATGACCAGAATCGTTTAGCCTCTTATTTGCACGCGTACGTCAATACGCAAAAAGTTTTGTTAAAATTAAAATACTTTTTTATGTACACAAAATAACTAATTTGTAATGAGTTTGAAAATCAAAATTTCAGTTTCCGGCATACATTTTGCAACGTATGTGGAACAAAAAATATTTTAAAACAAGCGTTAGATTCCTTTGGTGCCTAATGTTCTGATAGGTAATGAATCAATAAACCGTAATGTATCAGGTATATTTTTTATTGAAATTGAAATTTTACTAAATGGGTTTAAACCACATTCATTTCAGGACAGGTTACTAACTTGACCAACTTTAGTGGGCAAGAGATCTTATTTAAACCTATCGATAAAATGTATCGAATTATCATCATCATAAACCTGTGTAACAAAAATTTGTGTGAGGTAAGCACACAATGCAAACTGCTAAACGTCTTAAAATTAATTTCAAAGCTCCTCCAGTTTCGTTCACATATAAATTAAAACTGGAATGTTGAGCATACAATTCAAAATTGCTTTTAATAAGTATGTTACCATCCACATGTGCTTATTGGAATGGTTCCAATGTTTTAATGATTCCAAGGACGAATTTACATACCTATATCTTATTTCTGATGCTTCTTCATTTATCACATTTACGTATTTATTGGCTAATATAGTTCGAAAACCAAATACAAACCTTCGGAATTTTGCTAATAACAAACAAAGAGCAAATTTTACTCACAACTCATTATCTATAAGGCGTCAATTTTTAAAAAATATAATTTAGTGGAGAACTGCTTATAGGATAAATAAATATTTGTTTACTACTAACGAACAGAATCGAGATATACCTTGCAGCGTCAATAAATCCAAAAACTAAAAACGTCCGTACTATTAGTATTTAGTGGGTACAGTACACAGTAGGTATAGTTAGGACGATCAAAATGGGCGAAGTCCGAAATAAAATATCTTTGAGAATGAACGTATCTTCTTTCTTGTTTCCTCTTGCTGCGTTTTGAACACGCCCTTGTTTAGTTAGGAAGTGCTTCATGAGTAGTATAGCCAAAGTGAAAAGAGATAACCGAATAATAGTAAGCTGTGCAAAGGTTGTAGGTTGCTTACGTATGCAAAAGATTAGGGTCGACTTTATGTCTGCCTGGTGGAAATTATTTCTTTAAACAAGAGTATTTGTTTTCCTAAATTCCTGAAAATGTCGAACTTCTTTTAAAGTCCGATGCTGCAACATGCTCAAATTTTGCTTGTCTGCATCTCTTTCTGTTTTACATTAATTGGTGTAATTTTTTCTTTATTAGTGTCCGCTGCAACTCCTACCTGACATCTCTTTTCTATGTTTACGATATTCCCTGCAACGTTTGTCATGAGTAAAGGTAGGCGTTCTGTCGGTAACCGCTTTAGTCTAGTTAGTAAGTTGAAAGAAATAAGTAAATGGGACAGTTTTATTGCAGACTATGCCAATTTTAAACGTCTCAACTATAGGTATGCCCAAAAAGAGAGCAAAACAAATTCCAAAATCCACATTGGCAATATTCAAATCTGGAGTTTAAGTTTAAACTTTTGCTCCGAAGAAATTAATAAAAAACAAAAGCATCTTTTGTACCTACTACAACGTAATACTTTACTAAAACCTTTCACAGTTCTCATTTATTTCGACTGAATTATGTTTTTTTCTTTTTAAACATAAAAGATAAATTCTTAGTTTTTGGACAATTTTTTGATCTATACACCCAAATATTTAAAGCAGTGTTTGGAAAAACCTTTATCCCTCATGTTCTGCGATTAATAAAAGTGAAGAAAATTTAGAACGAAAAATAAAATTAGTATGCAGACGCAGAAAATACGCAACAGATATATGTTTCAAACATAAATGTTTATTGGCACAATAAAACATCTGAAACATCGCATTTCTCTTTGTTTCATCGTGTGTCTACAACAATAAATTTTAATGGAATCTAATGATAATAAAACTCTTTACGCAAGTTTATGTTTAGGTAAAACCCCCGAATTTTCTTATTTGACGTATGTAATTTGATGATAATCTTTGGAGTCAAAAAAAATATATTGTGGTTCTTCACACGAAAAGACAATGATTAAAGGAAAGTTTAAATGTTTTGTCTCCAAGAACATATGTACACTTCCACAATTTTAGAAGTACAAATTACAAATATTGCGCGGTTTTTTGCTACAGATAAAATTTCTCTATTTACTTTAGGTCTGTAGTACCTGCATTGGTATTAGGTCCACAACTGGTTAATTTAGGATATCAAAATATTATTATTACCATTCGTAGAAATCAATAATTAATCAAGTCAAATAAATAATAATTGAGGCTAAATTAAATATCTCACAAAGGAAAACACCGCTAGTTTTTAAAAATCACAAATAATATATGTACCAATTTGAATTGTAATAAAGTGGTTGATTTAATCATATAATAAACCATGACAAATAAATAAAATAAAAGCGGCGTTATCTGAAAATCGGTAAAAATAAGGTAAAGTACCTGCTGATTGCGCGCGAGTCTATTAAATTAGATTTTACTAATTAAAAATTGGTGTTGACAAAAATACTTATCTAGTTTTTGTAATAAACCTCCTACCCAATTATTACAATAATTATGACGCTTTATATCTAGGGTATTTCTAGGGTGGCTATGTTTCTAATGAAATTTTATGCAGCTGTCTCCTCTAACAATACGATACTTTCCATTCACTATTTTTTCGTGGATTTTGCGATAACCGAAACCCCGAGGGGATCAAATGAGGAAAATAAATTTGCATGGAAAATTGTATTCTCTGCATGTACCAATTTTAAATTTGGTATCAAAGTATACGTGTAAAGCAGAAGTCATCCCAACTATCAGAAATAATATTGACCCATGTGAATTGGAATAATCGAAAATTTGGATAAATTAAAGACTAAAATTACATAAATAACAATGACTCTAGTAAACATGCTTGAGTAATCTCCCACAGAACACACTTACTTTTATTTCGAATAATGCGAGGGATTTTTTTAAACTATTTCGGTTAAAACGGAGAAATTATTTTACATCTCATTCGGATAAAACGAATTTCGTATTACCAGGATTAGGATATTCAGAATTCTACTCTACATTAAAAAAGAATCCCGTGTTAACTTGAGTTATTGGGCAGATTAAGAAAAAAGTCATAATAGAGAACTTCAACCTCTCCGTTCAAAAATTAGCCAAAGTTTATGTCCACACGGGCAAAACTTTAATTGATACTAAAACGATTGAAAAAACAGCAACAATAAAATTAATTGAATGTAAACANTTATATAAAATTTGATGTATCATACAATTCGCAAAAGAAAACGGCCAAATTAGAAAATACAACCTTTTTACTATGTCATCCTCAAACTGAATCAAACTTTAAATTCTATGCTATTAAATCAATTTTATACGAAATTTTGACAATTTAAAATAATCACAACCATACAATTGTTAAAATCGAAACAATGATGTGTTTAATGTCCTTGTATATACCTATGGTCTATTTATCTTGTAGGTCACATACATCAGTGCATTCTACGCTTAATTTCAAAAGACATGAAAATAAAAGTTAATAGTTGTTCATCAGTAAAAGGGTTATTGTGAAATTAACATATTTAGGGCGTAGGTCAGCAAAAACCGCTCATAAAAATTGTAAACCCGTATGACCTTTCGATTATGGTGATATTTACAGTAAATTGCGTGGAAATCAGCTAGTTGAAATTGACGTGATATTCGGTTTTCGAAATCAAAAACGGCCCTGTCCTTTTTTAAGGATTCGGCCGGGTACCAGATAATGATGCCGGGTTTCATCCTGAGATCTGATTCCCTAAATAAACCATCTACTTCTTCCAGTTTTTCGTCTCCTATTTTCATGTTAACGCTATCCCTTATAGAGGACTCGACTTGAGGTAAACTTAAAATTTGGAAACTCATTTTAAGGACGAATTTTGTTATTTCTTACAATTAGTACACTTTCATCATCATCATAAGGTCGTCAATCCTAAGACTGGTTGGACACATACCTGCACTCTTTCCTATCCTGAGCTAATCTTCATATTTCCCTAAAACTAGAACATCCCCCATCCTTAACTATTTGCGAGCAATAATCTAATCTAGGTCTACCTCTATCCCTCCTAACTCCCGTTTCTGCCTCTAATATGTCTCTGACTAGACCTTCGTGCCTGAGAAGGTGTCCTACTAATCTATCTCGCCTTTTTTTTATTGACTTCCATAGAGTCATCTTTTCTCCTATTCTTTCTAATACCTTTTCATTTCTAACCTTCTCTATCCACGGTATCCTCATCATTCGCCGGTAACACCACATTTTCCGACCATTAACCGACATTTTCTTTTCCACCGCGCCCACTGTCCATGTTTTCTACCAGTACAGTGCCATGCTCCAAATATACACCTTTAACAACCTTTTTCGAATTTCTAAATTAACCGTTCGCGAGCATAGAAGTGACTTCTTTTTATTGAAGGCGACTCGACCCTGCGCTATTCTCTGCTTTATATCCCTATTTCTCCTTCCGTCCTGACTTATCTGACTTCCTAGATATCTAAAATCGTCCACTTCTTCTAATTTTTCGTCTCCTGTCTTTATATTCGCTCTTTCGCTGCTTTTTATTCCCTTGCATACCAGTATTTTTGTTTTACTTTTATTCATATTCATACAGTACTGTTTTGTCAATACCACTCCCATTTTATTCAAACCTATGTCTAACTCCTCCTTGCTAGATGCTAATACTGCTATACCATCTGCAAATCTAAGCATACTTATCTTTTGCCCCTGTACATTTATCCCTACAGTTGTACTGTCTTTAATGATGTTGATCTAGATGTCTAGATTAAAAACTAGCGGTGACAGTGTGCATCCTTGTCTGACTCCCTTCCTAATATTTACTTCTATACGTTGCAGCCCTAGCTCTATATTAATTGCATAAAAAGGACTGTAATTTGTCTTAGCGTAAGGAGTTAAAAGGGTTAACATTTCAATTTTTTGTTTCTAGGGTCCAGGAGAAAGATGCGGGGGTCCCATGCACTTTCTAGGACGTTGCAGTGACAGTCTCATGTGCTCTTCCGATGAAAGATGTCACGGATGTATCAACAACAGACTAACAGTACTTTGTTTTTCCAACAATGGCTATCTTTAATTATTATTTGTGATCTCAACCAGTATTATAAGTCCGATGACGACGTTTCGTTTATTGTTGTGAAACCGTCCGGCGTTATTGAAATATATTATATATATGCATACGTTATATTTTGACGACAAAGCCCATGTGATAGGTATGCTATACTATTTTAAAACAAACACTAGCTTATTATTGCTTTTGTATATATTTATTTTACGATAAGTTGTGCGGATCTCAAAATAAATGTCGAAAATAGAAGAAATAAAATTAATTAATAATAGAATAAAAATATCGTTTTCTTTTCTTCTCATCGTCAGTCAATTTTTCAGTAACTTACTGGAAAATTGCAATTTCCTGCTATTCGAGTACCTACCAATTTTGCCAATAACGGTAATTTGAACAATTCTGATCGAAAAAGCAACACAATTTTTACAATTTTGATCATTTGCCTTCGTTTAAATTTTTTATGTCATACATTGCATCACCTAGCCACCATAGCGAAGAAAAAAAAACATCTTGTAGTTGTATTCGGCTTCTTTGATATTATGAAGCCTTATTTGCCTTTTTGTCATTTTTAATAACTGTTCGGACTTCAATCAATTACAGTGGACAATTGTTCGGCTGATCATTAATTAAAAAATAAAATGTTTCGAAAACAGAATCTTTTTCCATTATCGATATAAATACACTTTCTTGAAAAATCTAGTATAGGTACCAATAGGATGAACCAAGAAAGAACACTATCGCTACCTACAACAAAATTGGGAAACACCTTTATAGAGTATTGTGCAATTTTTAGAAATTTCTTTCAGCATTTTGCTGAACAAGAATTACGTTTAACTATACAAATTTCCGATGCATCTCTAATCTCATTCGATGTTTTTGGGATTTTCACGTGTACCTTTGATTTGATACCCCTCAGGACCATAAATATAAGATATTCGCGAAATGCCAACTTTTGCGCACAAAAATACATAATACGCGCGTATTAATTACATACTCATGAGGCGTAGGACTAGTCGTTCTGTACTCTTTTTTAATGAACGCAGAACACCGACATTAATATCGAATTGATGTTTCTATTTTCTATTTTACGAATTTTGTTTTGTTTAGATTTCACTTGCTTGCTTGACAATGCCGAAAGGTAAACATTATATTCGATAAAATGGAAAACACCAATTCAACATTATATTACCAACGATGAATTTGTTCAAGTTATGCATAAATTTCAGTGAAATTATAACAAAAATCCCACCTACATTACATTGAAATAGTTAAGCTAGCCTTATAGATATTGTCATTGATTTAATTTCGATGTTACCTTACCGATTTCTGCATCTAATAGCTGCCTAATTCCTCTGCACTAAATGGACATGGTGTATAAGAATATCAGTCTAATTATTAAATGTCACAACACTAAAAACTAAACAATGTAAATTCACCATTTCAACAATTAGGTTATAATAACAGACAAGAACCAACATGCGAAATCACTCCGGAAATCTTAAAAACTTTGTCTAGCCTTCTCCTTATCACTGCCCGAAGCAATAACTGGTTCGTATTCCTTGCATACGGTATCGCACCATTCGGATAAAATATTGTAGACTCGGTTAAACCCGATAGCACGGCAAAACAAGAAACAACCTTTATTTCTCCTTGACAAATTGGGAAAGCATTTATGCCGTAAACACAATAAAAATGTATCGAGGCCCATACCTACTTTGAATTAAAACTCATTTCAGTATTCGCGTGATTTTTCAGTTGTTTAATTTAAAACTAAAATAATCGAAGTAGATATAAATGAATAAAGAAGATTGTACAAATCATAAAATTAATGGCTTGGACAGAAAATTTAAAAATAAAACAATAACTATAAGTAAGTACTCCACGCGCGAATGAAAGTGAACATAGTCCAGTGGGTTATCCTTTTTAGTGGGGAAAACATGGACTAGACCTGATTTTAGCAAATTAAGGTCGATTTTTCGATGTTATTTTCCGTTTTCTTTTGAAACATTTTTCCTTTTGACTTAAAATTAAATTTAAGCGACCAGTTTTTATTTTTTAATATATCTTTTCGCTAATTGTGTATAAACTCGATTTTGAATAGGTTTTTTTGAAGAATGACAAAAATTACTTAAACGAATAGGTTGATTGTAGAAATAAAAAAAATTAAATCTTTCGACTTACTTTTCGTGAAAAAGGGTTACGCTGTACAATCATAAAAAGTGATAAAAATTATATAATAAAATAAGAGAAGTACAACATATGCATATGTACCATTACGGTCTGTAAAAGTCTAAATAACAGTAATTTTTCTATAAAATTTACCAAGATAAGTTGGTAGAAAATCCAAAATACTAGGAGCAACTCAGAAATTATAAGAATACAAAAGCGTGAAACCTATCATTTCTCTAGATGGTGCAAAATGACCTAAAATGTAGCAGATACCTAAATATATTTCTAATTAATTTATTGTAATATATAGATACATCTAAAGTCACTCTACCTATATGTAAATAAAATTGAATTACTACGGCTGAGAGATTATTAAATTTATAAATCGATCAAAATTTGTGAGAAAATTATTGCGATTAATCGTAATAATTTATTAGTTAGATTAACTAATTACCGATACAATCGATCGATCGATAATCATTAAAAACTGAAAGAAAAGATAGTCCGATAAGTCTATGACATTTTTCTCGATGACCCGACTGAATCGGCGAAACAGATTAGATGAGTTATTGTCGAATTGGGCGATTACTTTTAACAATCGATTATTGCGATTAATCGATTATTTTTAAAAACTAA
>NW_020439170.1:480520-494882 GCF_000699045.2 Agrilus planipennis | reverse complement strand
TTGTTAATGTCTCTTCTTTCATAAAAGTTAATAAAGCAAACAAAACTTATAAATACTGCAATAGGTAAATTAAACTGAAAGTTTTGCGTAAACGAAGAAATTGATGGGAATGGATATTCTTATTAATCTTTAATGAATAAGTTTCAACAAGTCTTAGCAAAACAACTGATAACATGAATTAAAAAATTTATAACAAAGATAAAGCCACTGCATACAATTTGGAATAATTTTAATTGTTTTAAGGAACATTTAAAAAATATTTTGGGCTAGCTGTCACACTTTCAATTAAAATTTCAAATTAATAATAAAAAAAACTTAAATCTACTTACGATTGATTTTAAAAGCAGTACGCATGTACTCACTTTAGTTTTGAGTTGTTTTCGTACTTGGTAACCTCTGAAACTGGCCTGAATCTTAGTTGCGGCAACTTCCTCCATGTTCTTATTCTCCTGGTGCGCGAGTGAAGAATTGTTGCGTCTCGCCTTGTGGTTCGCGTCCATTTCCTGATGCGCGACTGTCGACGAAGCCATTGCCGAGCCACGCGCTCGTCCTTCCCGAATCTGCGTCTGCGTCGCTTTCGCGACGTCGACGACGCCGATGTTGGTACCGACGCCACCAACGTCACCGACGACACCGACGACCGTCGGCGTCGACGACTCAACCGTTTCCGACGTCACTCCCGCAGCACCTGCTAAACGGTGAGACGAAAGGACGACAATAATTATTAAGGATTATTAGTCAATGGCGGTGCCGTTAACATCGGATGTGGGAAGCATTTCTTCTTTCTCTCTCACTCTACATAAGCAGGCATCTATTAAGTATACGAATAGAAACAGGCAGACGGGAACAAACAAAAATACACCTATTTGTCACACACTTCGTCCCACTTGCCGAATTTTGCAGAACATCTCACTCAAGAAATATGTATAAACGTCTTCTGACGATAAGATCCGTAATCACACCACCCACACTTTCTAATAAGACTGTTTCGATCTTAATATCACAACAAATGAATGATCCTTGATCGCAGGTGAATCATTAAACTTAAGGGCGCAAAGTTATCTTTTTCTCCGGAGATACTTTCCATTCACTATTTTTTCGTGGATTTTGCGATAACCGAAACCCCGAGGGGATCAAATGAGGAAAATAAATTTGCATGGAAAATTGTATTCTCTGCATGTACCAATTTTAAATTTGGTATCAAAGTATACGTGTAAAGCAGAAGTCATCCCAACTATCAGAAATAATATTGACCCATGTGAATTGGAATAATCGAAAATTTGGATAAATTAAAGACTAAAATTACATAAATAACAATGACTCTAGTAAACATGCTTGAGTAATCTCCCACAGAACACACTTACTTTTATTTCGAATAATGCGAGGGATTTTTTTAAACTATTTCGGTTAAAACGGAGAAATTATTTTACATCTCATTCGGATAAAACGAATTTCGTATTACCAGGATTAGGATATTCAGAATTCTACTCTACATTAAAAAAGAATCCCGTGTTAACTTGAGTTATTGGGCAGATTAAGAAAAAAGTCATAATAGAGAACTTCAACCTCTCCGTTCAAAAATTAGCCAAAGTTTATGTCCACACGGGCAAAACTTTAATTGATACTAAAACGATTGAAAAAACAGCAACAATAAAATTAATTGAATGTAAACAATGGGTCATCAGTTAACATTCAAAAGTAGCTATTGCCACCGCGACCTGACTTTCTGCGTAGCAATGTGTGTAGGTGTCAATTGGTGAAGTTTTGGCTTGATTTCTTATTCTTTTGACTTTTGTCAAACGTTTTGTTGATTGATGGCTACTAACGTTGGCGCTTGTCAGTCATATAAACAGTTCACTTCTTCGCTTAGGGTCTATTTTTCGTGCCCTGTACAAATATTAAGTACGCATCTCTGATGGTAACACTTCGTGGCTGTGGATTTTTATCAATATTTGTAGTTTTATTAGTTTATATGGCCGATAAAAGTAATATAACTTGACTTAGTGAGGCATACCCAAGGAACCGATGAAATGAGCCAAAATCTGCGGTTTGCAGACAGAAAATCAGAAGATCCACGAGAAACCACCTTTAATCCTTTTTATTTTTTCTAAAATTTATAACCAGAAACATTAACAACAGCACTGGAAGAAGAAAGACAGCACCAGGGATTTCTCGAAAAGTCCTGTTTGGTGTTGTGTTATTTTGTATATTACTGTACATATTTCTTAAGTCGTTTTTCTGAATATTTTATTTTATTAGGTCTATAGTTTAGGATAAATTCGAAGTAGCTGTTAAGTAAACATTTGCGACCAACAATAACTTTATGATATTGGCGGAAATACCGAATTTATTGAGGTTCGGTATTTCACAGTTACCTACCCCAAAAGATGCCTGTTTAGGGCGTGTCGCTTTCTTCAGTACCTATTATAAATACTGAGATTTGAAAGCACGAAAAGCATTCATATTCATTTATATCCAACAATCAATTCATATTCAAAAATTCACATTCAACAAACTCATATCCAACAATTCATAACCAACGATCAATATTCAATTCAAGTCATTACAATTACAATTACAAACAATTCTATATCAATCAAAAAACCAAAATTTCTTATATGCACAACAACCAAATTGATTATACAATTTATTAATGCAAATAGTGTTGCTAGTAAGTGTATACAGTAAATTAAGTGTAATATAGTGTAAATAAAAAACATTACTTAGGGAAAATACAGTGCATTTCATTCGAAGTGGGAATAACCAAAAGAACGCCACATCCGACAAGTCCTTTGATGAAAATCTCACCATCCACTACCGTTCTTTCCTTACATCAATAATACGAAAGCACATCAACATATTACGACCCCAAAAAATAGATTTTTGCCGAAAGCAGCCGAGATTTACACTTCTTAGTTCAAAGGATCAAATTCACTTTTTTGGTCTTTTATCGAAAATACAAATACTTAGTAATTCCGAAAGCTTGATGTGCGATATGATTAGAAATGAATATCATTTGACTCTGAAATATCGCACTTTATTATTCTGACGACCATCCTCTCTGTATTTCCTCAAACGCTGTTTCAGTACATATTACATTATGCAATTTACATGGAGGTTCATGTGATAAACTTATTAACAGTGTGCGTGTATTACAACGTGATTGTCATTCATAAAAATCACGCGTTGTTAATACAAGCAATAAACACTTTTAACGACACCGTACTTAACTCAAGTTTACTCCAATTTACTTCCCTCGTTTAAACGGCAATAATTTTTATTACGCTCAACTTCAATTTCGTTAACAGTTAATTAAGAATAGCGCTTTTTAAACTGCATCACAAGAACGACGAGGATCAAAAGTAATATTTATTTCGGTCAACACGTCATTTTTCAATTAACAATTGCCAATCCATTCCTTTATAAAATGGATCTTCTTGAGTGCAAAATCTAATACACACAATAATAATAATCATAACATACATAATAATACTCCCTACGACAATAGTTAAGGGGTTAATAGAGAGATAATACTTAGAGTGACGACATATAACAAGGAGGGACGGGCTCGAAGAAAATGTGTTAAAAAAATGTCTTATTAGCTTGACATTTCTTAAAATTTTTCACCTTGATAGAAACTCATTCTCATTGCTATTATAAATCACAAAAAATCGTTTATAGGAAGGAGGGGTGGACTAGCTTTCACGGCGTAATATTTGTTGGAGGGGTTTCTAATAGTGTCTTAGCGTGACGAAGGGGGAGGGCGACGTCCAAAAAAGTGAAATTCGAAATGACGTTTTTTATCAAGTACCAAATATTTAATTAATTTCTAAACTAACGTTAGGCTAGGTTAGGCTGAATTGTAATAGAATATTTAGCTGACCTTTGAAAACTTTTAATTTCATTTATATTCTCGTTCGGGAATTGTAAACAAAACCCGTTTATTTTGAAAATGTTGTGCAATAAAACATGCAAGTGTTCCATTAATTACGAGGTATATCATTGCTAACCTCTTTCATTCTAAACTTATACGCAAATATACCGTAAATCTAGAGCAATGTTAAGGAGCAAGACGATTCGATAATAATAGAAATGTTTAGAGAGTTATTGACTGTAAATACAATTACGTTCTGTGAAAACAAACACAGACAGTAACTCATCACAGTTAGAATTAGAAATCTTAATTACTGTAAATAATTCACCTAAAGTCCAAAAACAGAATTCACAAAGACAATTATCATATGTTGAACGATGCATTGCCCCGTATGGCAAATTTTTAATGAACATGACTGTACATTGTACATACACAGGACAAAAAGAGTTTCTAATTTTATATCCCACTTTTCTTTATCATGAGTATCTTTGCAGCGGACACTAATAAAAAACAAAGGAATAACATTACATCAATTAATATGTAACAGAAAGAGATGCAGATACGCAGAATTTCAGCATGTTGCCAGCATCAGACTTTAAACAAAGTTCAACATTCTTAGAAGTTAAGAAAAGTAAGACGCTTGTTTGAAAATATAACTCCAACCATGCAGTTATAAAGCCGACCCTGATCTTTTGCGTACCTAATGTAGATTTTGGAATTTGTTTTGCTCTGTTTTTGGGCGTACCTATAGTTGAGAAGTTTAAAATTGGCATAGCCTGCAATAAAACTGTCGCATTTACTTTTTTCTTTCAACTTACTAACTAGACTAAAGCGGTTACTGACAGAACGCCCACCTTTACTCACGACAGACGTTGTAGGGAATACCGCAAACATAGAAAAGAGATGTCAGGTAGGAATTGCAGCGGACACTAATAAAGAAAAAGGAATAACATTACACCAATTAATGTGTAACAGAAAGAGATGCGGACAAGCATGTTGCCAGCTTCGGACCTTAAAGGAAGTTCGACATTTTCAGGAGTTTAGGAAAACAAAGACCCTTGTTTAAAGATATAATTTCAACCAGGCAATCATAAAGTCAACCCTGATCTTTTGCATACTTAAGCATCCTACAACCTCTGCACAGCTTACTATTATTCGGTTATATCTTTTCACTTTGGCTATACTACTCATGAAGCATTTCCTAACTAAACAAGGGCGTGTTCAAAACGCAGCAAGACGAAACAAGAAAGAAGGTACATCCATTCTCACAGATAATTTACTGTTGACTTTCCCAGTTTTGATAGTCCCAATTATACCTATAACTCTTTTCAAAAGTCGATTATTCTCCCTATATTCAATCTTTGTAAACTAAACGTTAAAATCAGTTATCGCAACGTCTATTCACTCCTTCATTATCTATACTCAAATTTAGACCACTACCTACGTCAAAAAAAAATATCCATGCCAAGTGATGTACAGCCCTTTCAACAACTTTTAAAGGTTCCCGTGATAGAATGGCTTATAAAAATAATTATACGTTCAAATTCCGGTAAACAAATAAAAATTGATGCCAAAAGTCTATGAATTTATTACTTTACACGTTGGTTTTGACGTTATAAATGCCAACAAAAAAACAACCGCAAACTTTCATCACCCAAAAAAAAGTACAATATCCACGTAAAAATATTTCTTAATTTATACAAAATAATTTCTTTGTTAGTTTACATCTCATTACTGCACTCATACAGGTAATTCAAAACGTTTACCGAGCATAGGTATATATTATATGTTCCTTTATCGTCATTATTATTTTTTTATGTCGTTTCACTAGCGAAATAATTGGGCGAACGTATAGAATATGTTTTCTCAAGCATATCTATCTGAAAATATCACTTGCTTCTGTGAAAACTGTCCTAAACTAACACCACTCCCGAAATCTTTTGAATAAAGCTTTCAATTAAATTTATTGGACTTTATAACTGTGTATTACTTTAATATTTGGATACGAAAAAGATGACTAAAGGTCTTTGTATGAATTTTTCCATACCAGGTAGTATTTTTCAGGAGATGGTGCAGCCTTAGATGATGCTCTCAACTCGCCACTACCGTATATTACCTACACGCATGTCTAATAATAATATTACACAGATTTTTAAAATGACGGTTTATTTATTACTATTTTAATTGTTAATGGGTCTGTATTTCTTTTTTTAACATTAACTGCCTGGTGTCTGTTTTCTATTTGAAAATCAACATTTTGATCTACGTTCACACTTGGAGCGGATCGCAAATATTGGTGCCAACTTTTTACTAAAATTTTACTTTTATAATATGTCTACCCAAATCTCCCTCGCAATCACGACAAATAGATATATCACAATTTGTCGCAAATAACAACTTCGTTATTATTTTCGCAAACTATACGAATCAAAATTATACGAAAAATATTATGATAAACATGGTGTATTCCAAGATGAGGATAATTTAATGACACTGTATTGTAACTTTAAATTTTTTGCCATTTCATCATCATCATCATCATCATCATAAGGTCGTCAGTCCTAAGACTGGTTGGACACGTACCTCCACTCTTTCCTATCCTGAGCTAAACTTCGCATTTCCCTAAAACTAGAACAGCCCACATCCTTAACTATTAACAAGAGTAATCTAATCTAGGTTTACCTCTACCCCTCCTTACTCCTGTTTCTGCCTCTAATATGTCTCTGACTAGACCTTCATGCCTGAGAATGTGTCCTACCAACCTATCTCGCCTATTTTTTATTGACTTCCATAGAGTCCTCTGTTCTCCTATTCTTTCCAATACCTCTTCATTTCTAACCTTTTCTACCCACGATATCCTCATCATCCGCCTATAACACCACATTTCGAACGCTTCTAACCTTTTCTTTTCCGCCGCGTCCACTGTCCATGTTTCGCACCCGTACAACGCCGTGTTCCAAACATACACCTTTAACAACCTTTTTCGAATTTCTAAATTAACCGTTCGCAAGCATAGAAGTGACTTCTTTTTATTAAAGGCGACACTACCTTGCGCTCTCATCTGTTTTAGATCCCTACTACTCCTTCTATCCTGACTTATCTGACCTAAATATCTAAAATCAGCCACTTCTTCTAATTTTTCGTCTCCTATCTTTATATTCGCTCTTTCCCTACTTGCCTTTTAAAGTTTTTTTTTCTATTGAGGATTTTTAACTAAAATTTCAAGCAAATAGCCGGATTAAATAAACAAAACTAAATTAAACCGAAATTTACAGCGTAATTTCATAGATATTTGTTATAAATCATGAAATTACAGTACCTATTATCCTATAACCCACTGAAGAACTTTCTATCAATCTTTCGACCCCGTAAGTTTTTCCACTTGAGAAAGCATCAAATCTCATTGCGAAACTTCGCAGAATTGTTTTTGTTAAAGATTAGTTAATTATACTTATAGGAACTATCAGAAAACATCACGAGATTTAGAAAAACTTAGTACCACTTAACAGGACTAATCTGGCAATAAAAATGATGAAATAATGTTTTCTTTATTCTTTACATAATCCAACACCGACGTCTTGCTTTACAGTACGAAAACTTCTTCAGGAAAGATTGTGAAAATCAGATAATAAGAAAATAACTCACAAAAGCACAAAAATATTCTTTCATAATCTTTCTTGAAGAAGCTTTTGTACTGCAATTACGGACATTACGACAGTATTGGATTATGTAAATAATAAACAAAAAACTTTTCATTCTTATTACTAGATTACTTTTAGAAAAAGTACGAAGTTGTTAATGTCTCTTCTTTCATAAAAGTTAATAAAGCAAACAAAACTTATAAATACTGCAATAGGTAAATTAAACTGAAAGTTTTGCGTAAACGAAGAAATTGATGGGAATGGATATTCTTATTAATCTTTAATGAATAAGTTTCAACAAGTCTTAGCAAAACAACTGATAACATGAATTAAAAAATTTATAACAAAGATAAAGCCACTGCATACAATTTGGAATAATTTTAATTGTTTTAAGGAACATTTAAAAAATATTTTGGGCTAGCTGTCACACTTTCAATTAAAATTTCAAATTAATAATAAAAAAAACTTAAATCTACTTACGATTGATTTTAAAAGCAGTACGCATGTACTCACTTTAGTTTTGAGTTGTTTTCGTACTTGGTAACCTCTGAAACTGGCCTGAATCTTAGTTGCGGCAACTTCCTCCATGTTCTTATTCTCCTGGTGCGCGAGTGAAGAATTGTTGCGTCTCGCCTTGTGGTTCGCGTCCATTTCCTGATGCGCGACTGTCGACGAAGCCATTGCCGAGCCACGCGCTCGTCCTTCCCGAATCTGCGTCTGCGTCGCTTTCGCGACGTCGACGACGCCGATGTTGGTACCGACGCCACCAACGTCACCGACGACACCGACGACCGTCGGCGTCGACGACTCAACCGTTTCCGACGTCACTCCCGCAGCACCTGCTAAACGGTGAGACGAAAGGACGACAATAATTATTAAGGATTATTAGTCAATGGCGGTGCCGTTAACATCGGATGTGGGAAGCATTTCTTCTTTCTCTCTCACTCTACATAAGCAGGCATCTATTAAGTATACGAATAGAAACAGGCAGACGGGAACAAACAAAAATACACCTATTTGTCACACACTTCGTCCCACTTGCCGAATTTTGCAGAACATCTCACTCAAGAAATATGTATAAACGTCTTCTGACGATAAGATCCGTAATCACACCACCCACACTTTCTAATAAGACTGTTTCGATCTTAATATCACAACAAATGAATGATCCTTGATCGCAGGTGAATCATTAAACTTAAGGGCGCAAAGTTATCTTTTTCTCCGGAATAACAAATTTGCAATGGGCAATATGTTTCCAAAAATTCTCAGTCTTACAACTAATCTCAGTAATTCTCAAAATTCACGGAACATCTCACTTACGAAATATGTATAAACGTCTTCTAACGATAAGATCCCTAATCACACCATCCACACTTTCTAATAAGACTGTTTCGATCTTAATATCACAACAAATGAATAATCCTTGATCGCAGGTGAATCATTAAGCTTAAGGATGCCAGTTATGCAAGTTATTTTTTTCTCCAGAATAACAGAACTGCAATGGGTAATATGTTTCAAAAAGTCTTACAACTAATCTCAGTAATTCTCAAAACACAGACTATTTCTCAAACATCAAAAAGAAAAGTGATCATTTTTTTTTTATCTTAATAAAACTAAGATTGTAATAGCCAAAAATCTGTAACATTTCTGAGACATATTATAAAATTATTTAATGCCGAAAATTCAATGTTATTCAAACATTAAGATAGACTTGAAATTTAAAGAATATTTTCTTTAATTCTTTTGAAACCTAAGGTATGAATAAAACTTAAGTTCTTCCTACTGATTTTTCAAGGTTTCTTTACAACAATTGAGCCTGCCGTCTTCCAACATTTCCACACCTGATCCTAGCCAGAATTTTCTCATCTGTCTTATTTTTACACCTTTAAATACATAACACATCCTCACACTTCACCTACCGGCAAAACTTCATTGTAATGCCTATTACACATTACATTTGTTATTGCCTCCTTATTTCTTCTTTTACCTTTCCCTTAATGTCAAAGTGATATCATTCTAGATAGCTCACCTGCATTCACTCATTCTCGAGATCACCTGTATCATCACATTACACACTTTGGAAATTTACAAGCAAGTTATAGACGATGATAAACAATTTTAAATAGAAAATAATCGTCTTCCTCATAAAAAATATTGAATTTATTAGTAGATATTTACAGATTATTCAAATATTCCTTGTACTAGACAAACTACTGGTTTTTAATTCCGCCTTCTCAAGCATCATAACTTGACTCATCCTAGAAAGAATATTGTTACATTTAGCTTAACTGCCACCCCTAACTTTATAAAGTGCTTAGATAGTATTCGTGATTAGTTTTCACCCTTCAAAAATGCTGGTTTTCAGTTACTCTTTCACCAACATCACAATCCATCACGTATTGTGCTACCCCCAGGATATTACGTAACATTAAACCAGATCGCTCCTATTACTGTATGAAATACCGTATTAATAAACGTAATCCGTTTTCACCCTCAAGTATGTTTTACTATAGCATCTTTAAATGATTTTTTTTTCACAATTTGTCAAAGAATGGCTAAATTACCTATCCCCTCCGCTACAAATGGCATAATAATTTAATAACTCCTTATTTTAGTCATTTTTTTTTATCAGCTTTACATTTCTAAACTACTAGTATTAATGTACGAAAAATTATCCTCTAGTTTTTCAGAAATTAAAAAGCACAGTTCGTTTCTGTTTCGAAATAGTTCATTTAGATTATTATCAACATAGGAAGCATCAATTACGTTATTGTTTTATTACGTTCCTAATTTTATTTGTTCGTAATGATAAGAGGGTACTCGTCCTTATTGTATCGTTTTGTTGTCGATTTAACGTCACCTGCTCTTATCATAATTCCAATAAAACAATAACAATAACGAAAACAAAATAAGAATTTTAATTCCTGATAAACGACATGTGCGCACGTACATATATGTGTTTGTGCTCGTTTGAAAGAAATGAAGGTTAATAACCATCGCATTAAATTGTTATTGTTTTCATTAATTTCGTTCTATTGCCAGCAATTGAAGTTGTTTAAATTGGGATGCGTAAAAAGTATAGTAAAAGAATATAACTTAAGCCAAAGCAAATAAAAGCTTTAAATAACCGCGAAAATAACCGTTAAGTAACTAAATCCGCTTCGACGTTTTTGTTAAATGACGTGGAAGCATTTCGCAGTAAATGAAATAATATCAAACAATAACTGGCGTTGATCTTTTCCGTTATTATTAAAAATTGTACGAAAAGTCTCCAAATGGTCCTATTAGCATGTCCTTTAAGAAATATTTTACGTTTACGTTAAAGGTAGCATACGCGTATTGGAGCAACAGCCTACAAATTAATGACTATTTTCGCTATTTCTTGACCCGTCTGACCCCCTCTCCTTACGTAAGAAACCGTAGGATATTTGTTAACTCCCAGTATCCCTTTTACGTAAATAAAATAGGTTAATAATTACAAAACAGTTTCAGCGTCAATTTTTTCATTCTCGTTTCACAAATATAAAAATATTTTAAACAATTATTTATTAGCAAAGTTTAAAAAGTCATGCCACTCAACTCAAGTTACACTTGCAGCCTAATTTGGACGCTCTCCTTTGGTGAGATTTGCTATGATGTAGTAGGACCAGCCTCCCCCTAACGTGAGATTTATCCCATAATTTTTAAATAATATATACTGTATATTCTTTGAATTAAAAAGTTAACGGAAAATCATTTAAAGGGCTTTTAGAAATTTTTGCTAAACCCTTGTCCTCCAATTTGGGATCTTATAATTAATGAATGTGCCCTAAAAACTTTTTCTCTTCCCTCT
Organism: Agrilus planipennis; assembly: GCF_000699045.2. NCBI lineage: Eukaryota > Metazoa > Arthropoda > Insecta > Coleoptera > Buprestidae > Agrilus > Agrilus planipennis. Next base: position 483,535 of record NW_020439170.1, on the reverse strand, counting down.
CCCCAAATAAGAAATCATAAGTTTTGAATGAACCACTTCATTTTATGGGCAAAATTAACCCCTTACACAACTGCCGAATTGAAAACTGAAAATATTCCATTGCATGCATGTTTTGAGAAAGACAACGTGATATAGCAAACTTTTTACAAATATATTTCACCAATTTTTCATATAGATATTAAAGTGATAAAGTTCAATAATTACAATTTATCTGTCAATATCTAACCGATGAATCTTCTTGTTTTTAATATCTATACGGTTTCATTATAGATCATCTTATATACATATGTATGGATGCGTTAATTGTAGCATGAAATTCAACATAAATTAGCAAACTATTGGAAAAGCGTTGGTATGATATAGCTTAATTACATAAAGGTATTAAACGCTTTGACCTATCAGACATAATCTTCGAACACCCTCACAAGATTACGGTATATCACATTAAAATTAATGAAAATTAACAAAATTACTCGAGTATAAACGCAATTTGTACCTAAAGGAGATCATTTCTAGTTCATAACTGTATAAATTTCGATCTTGGACTTATTTGCATATTTGGCTATAGGTAGGCTGCTATAAAATATATAACTAAATTTTGAAAATTTTCGCTCCTAATATGCCTCTGACTAATCCTTCATTTCTAATAAAATGTGCTCCTATCCTATCTCTTCTATTCTTTCTCCTTTTTATTCTAATAACTAATGGGTTTCTTAACGTTTTAAATGGAATTTTGGGATTTAGTTTTTTTTTTAGTTTAGTTTCAAACTGGTGGGCAAACTGGCAGTAATGCTTTGTACTAAAGTTACCCTTTCAATTGGATATTTACCAAATTTTTTTTGATCAACTAACTTATCGATTTAACAACCTGCTGAGCCTGTAAAGGAACCCTAAAAATGCGTCTATAGTCATTTTTAGCTATTAATAAAACACCATTTTATCATTCTGTAGCCCTTTAGAGAATCTAGGAAAAAATTCCCCCGGAAAAAACCCTGTAAAAAATTTTCCTCAGAGAAAGGCCCCTGTAAAAATGTTACCTTAGAAGAAAATTTCCCGGAAAATTATTTTTGGAAGAAAAAAATAACTTTTCTAACATAATAGGCATACATTTTCTATCTTCCATAAAAAAAACATACTGATACCATTTGTTAAATAAATCCTGTCATCCAGTATCACCAAACGTAACCCATTCTTCTATTGAAGTGTTCATAGATTGCTTACTGTACCTTTGTTTCATGAAGATTACAACAAGGAATTAAGCAATATTTATTCATATTAAGGTAAGTATAGTTCAAAATTTATAGATTCCTTTATACCGTTTGGAACTAATGACTCCTTAGACAAAATCTTAACTAATATTATAATTGCGAATGTGGGTTAGTTTATTACCATTTGACGCTCTAACTACTCAACCGATCATAATGAAATATTGTACGCACATTGTCAAGGATACACAAAAGAACACATTTTATCCAGAAAAAAAAGTACTGTTCCCAAGGGTAGATAAATTTCTTTTCATCTCGATAAAGAAGGTAAAGAAAGACTGTCGCTGTCATTCTAAGCAAAGTGTATCTTTAACCTAGAAAATTAGAAACTTCAGTTTTATCCTGATTATCCTGGTGAAGACCGTTTATCAAATTATGGTATTTTTGATGATCTTTGACATCAACGCGAGCGAAATCACGGGTAAAACCTTGTCAATCAATAAAGACTAACATGCAAACTTAATTGTCATACATGCAACAAATCATCTCTTGTTAAGAAGTTTAAAATAATTTTCCGGAGATTTGCTGTCGAAGGGACAATTTTTTCTTGAGATTTCTTTCCGGTTTTTTTTTCCCGAAAAGAATCGTTTACGTAAGGCCTCTCACAACTGGAGCAAATACATGAATTCACTGGAGCAAATTTAAATCTGCCTTCACGTTCGCTGTTTTATTTTTGTCGAAACACCTTGGTTGTATTATAGTAGCAGGTACCTACCTAAATGGTAATAAGAAAACACCTGCAGCCCAAACTTCAATGTAAATACGTAAGTGTGTTATTCCATTAATTTGTTTTTCTTTGCTTTTACGACTTAACGTGGCACATTTCTGATCCTGTTTGCGAAATATTACGTTTCCCAGATGCGAAATTTACTGCACGACGCCTCCCGTCCTAAATCTGTCGACGAAACCAGAAATTTAATGAAACTGACCATATATTTTGCCATCTTATAAAATACGTACAACGTTTATGATCCGCGAAAACAAACGTCAATGATCGTCATATACATACATACACCTACCTAATAACGTTCTACCGTATGAATGTTTGTTGGGCATGACCAAAAAGACCATTTTTCGTTTGAAGACTGTACAAAAACGGCAAGTGATGCGTGAAATGCCTTAAAAACAATCGATTTGACCCTTTATTATTACCACCATCATAAGTTCGTCAGTCCTAAGACTGGTTGAACACGTACCTCCACTCTTTCCTATCCTAAGCTAATCTTCGCATACCCATGAAACTAAAACATCCCACATTCTTAACTATTTGTATGCAGTAATCTGATCTAAGTCTAATCTTAACTCCTGTTTCTGTTTCTAAATTATATCTTTAATTAGTCCTTCATTTCCATGAAATCTCACCTGTTTCTTGTTGATTTCCATAGCGCCCACTGTTCTCCTATTCTTTCTAATACCTTCTCTATCTACTGTATCCTCATATAACATGTAAAATGTAAAATGATTAATTAAAAGATTCAATTAATTCATAGGCTCACATCTAATATCCAGGATATTACCTATCTTTTAATCACAATCTTTTCAAGTAGAGATACTATATAATATATAGGGGAAAAGAATTCTAGGGGCATCACAAACTCCCCAGAATGAAAGAACAAACTGACATTAATGTGAAGCATTAACAATATTCGTTAAAGCAACATTTTTTATTGATCTTTTCCTGCCTATATTATAGAAACTCTCTAAAGAAAATGCTCGCACCATTAATAAGTTTCATTACCTATTCTTTCCA